>NW_023397280.1:0-46595 GCF_011125445.2 Fundulus heteroclitus
TCTAGACATGCTTTTCATCAAGAAATGTTTATATATTGTATTTTTCAGACTATAAGGCACATTTAACTCCATTACCATTTTCTCAAAAATTCTTGGTGTGCTTATAAAAAGCATGACTGTCACTACAGACCGCTGTCACAGTGACCACCAGGTTGTCAGTGAGTTGAGGCATTTAGTAACTTAATCTGAAAAACAATGCTGTAATTCAACACTCCAGCCCAATGCGAGCTGCCAGCACGAGCTGTAGTATCTGTTGGGAGAACTGACGCGACACCTGCCGACGCTTGGGTCCATGTGAGCCGCTATCTGAAACACGTTCAGTCAGAGTGTCCACACGACAGATAATAAACTCTGGAAAGTTCTCAAGAATGCAGAAATCTGAACAGAATAATCAAAAGATCAGCAAAGACATTAAGATAATCAGGTTGCAGAAAGGTGTTTTTTCTTGCTTAGTGACTTGTGTGTCCCAGAGCTGCTGTAGTGTAAATTATCCTGCCAAGGGACAAATAAGGAGGAATGTTTCTCATTCTAAACTGTTTTCTTAGCCCCTGGGCCTTGCTAAAGAAGACTGGCTGAGTGGTATATGTGCATATGTCTCAAAGAATAGCAATAAGAAAACAGGACAGATTACCTTAATAGTGGGAAGGATAACATAGAGGATATTGCTCTATGCCTTAACAGTTACTCTCTAAAGGCGTCAATTAAGCTTTAGCTCCTCCAAACTTGAGAGGTAACCAAACAGCTGAGCTCGGCTGAAAGTAATGTCTGATATGCTGAGACACTCCAGCCCTGGATCTGCTGTAGATCCTCTGTTGTCATGGTATCAGACTCAAAATAGGTAAAGATTGTTTTAACAGACTTGGACTAAAGAAAAACTGGTGACCTCCTTGATATGCAGACAAGGTTTTTAGAAACAGGACTTTAACATGAGATTTTCCCTTTTCATATTTGACAGGGCCAGTCTTTGACTCTTGTAAATTTTCAAATAAATTATTATCTATTAGGCTGGCCAGCCAACCAGCATATTAAACATAGATTATCATATACACCCTTATGCGTTTGATCGGTGACATATGCTTCGTTTAGCTGCGTCTTGGTGCAGGAGACAAAGACAGGTGCTTGATGTGTTGGGGAACATAGTCAGTTCAGGGACATGCCAAGCAAAAATAAATCAAAGTTTTTAAATGCTGTCAGATACACCAGTAAATGTTGCGACAGCAAAGAACGGAAGGTGAAGGTTTTTTTTTTTATGATATCCAGTTTAACTGCTGTATCGAGGAGTGGAATGCAGATTTAGCAATATTAAAATGCCAAAATATTTCTCCTCAAAGTGAAATCTGTCTCATAAAATGTTAATTCAGTTTGTGTCAGCATGTGACCGTCTGGTGTAGAAAGCTTTTACTATGGAACCTTGGTGTGAAGGTGACTGCTTCATGATTGACAACCTGCCGGACCTAGGATTAATAAAACCTCTGTGTTGCCTGGATAACAGCACTCGGTTTAAGAGCCGAAGAAGCCAGTAGGTGCTGCTCATTTTGCTCCTTAGAAGTTTTGGTTGTTTTGTACCTGACTTTTTCTGGTATGAAAAGGATGTTACCCAATGCCAATGGGGACATTTGATACAAAAAACCTGCCATACATGTAGAAATACAAATTTTTAGTTTTCCCAGGAATATTATTAAAATCTCATCTTGTCTTCCTCCAACTCTTGTTTCGTGGACCAGATGCATCTTTACATTTGCAGTTGATGGCTTGGCAAGATATATTGGTGTTTATGCGGCATCCTCCACCTGCACAAGTAATATTAAAACTATTTAACAGATTTTTTAGTGATCACATTTTTAATAAAATGCAATACATTTATTATGATGGAGCAGCTTAAATCCTCATAAATGTTCTTAAGAACTACACCAACTGAACTGGTGAATGATTTATGCAGAGGCTAAAAGTGTTTTATTGTGGGAATAAGGAACTTGTGTTAGAAATGACATCAGATCTGTGTTGCTAAAACTGACTGTGTCTGTCTGATTAGATCTTTCCCTTCATCTCTGTGGACCTAATGGTGACCTTCAGGTTCAAAGTCCAGGTTTGGTCATGGACTCAGGCCTAAACCTTCAGACGTACATAAGACAAAATTGGCCTCATCATCTGAAGAACCCTTCCGTATACCATCCAAATCACTCAGGTCTTCTGGTTCAAACCTATTCTGCATACCTAGAGCCAGAACTAAATGCGGAGAAGCAGCATTTAGTTCTTATGCTCCACTTATCTGGAAAAAACTTCCAGAAGGCTGTAAACGAGCTGAAAGCCTGAGTTCTTTTAAATCAAGATTAAAAACCTTTTTGTTTAGCGTTACCTTTGAACGTTAATGTTCAATTTTCACTCAAACTTCATTAGATTAAGTTTGTAGTCCATTTTATCTTGATCTACCGCTACTATGTCACGGTTTAAAGTTTTCATTTTATTCTCGATAGAGGGACATCAGAGGATGTCTGTGACTCTGGAGGCCCACATGAACTAGGTCCATAAGGATGTCTATGTTATAGTTGGCTATAAAGTGGTTCTGAGAACCCATTAAAGAATCTAGATTATATGACTCGGGGACTCCAAGTAACTCACAGTTGGGAAATATAAGGATTCGGGTCCAGTATGGATTTATAGTTAACTGAAACTTCATTAGATTAAGTTTGTAGTCCATTTTATCTTGATCTAGTGCTACTATTTCACGGTTTAAAGTGTTAATTTTATTCTTGATAAAGGAACATCAGAAGATGTCTGGGACTCTGGAGGCCACATGAACTAGGTGCATAAGGATGTCTATGTTATAGTTGGCTATAAAGTGGTTCTGAGAACCCATTAAAGAATTTAGATTATATGACTCTGGGACTCCAAGTAACTCACAGTTGGGAAATATAAGGATTCGGGTCTAGTGTGGATTTATAGTTAACTGAAACATCATTAGATTAAGTTTGCAGTCCAACTATACCTGCCTCTATTATGGCACTGTAATGCACTTTCCTCTGTGTGTTTTCTATTCTTATGTTCTGTTCATGCACATCACTTTGAATTGCCTTGTTACTGAAATGTGCCATACACATAAACTTTCCTTGACTTCATTAGCATGTCCCTAACTCTGCAGTGACTTCTGCTGCTTGTTATGTTGAAACAGACGGGTGAAATGTCACGCCGACATTTGAATGTCCAGTTTCAAAGCAGTCCCCAGCTTCCAAATTGAAGCAATCCAAGCAAACAGATGCCATCTTATGCTAGACAGGAAATTAACATTTTCGCACCAACAGAGCTCACTGCATAAATGAAACAAGACACGATAACAACATTAATAAGAGACTGCAGTCACAAAATCAAAGGATGGTTCAGGGTTTTCTACGGCTATATTAGAAGGGTATAAGAAGTTAATATCTCACCTGCAGTAGTTAAATCTCTTGGCATCTTAATTTGGTGTAAATCCAGATTATCTGATCCTGGAGGTCAGTGCTAATGGCTTGGTGGGGAAAATACCAAAACCAATGCAGACATCTACTATCTTTAAAGAACTCCAATTTCAAAAATGCCACAGCTATCAACCCATTGACTATACCCTTTTAATGTTGTAGGGTTGGGGAGGGGCTGGTACCAATCTCCAGGTGTCATTGGACATGTCTTCCAACCATCATCATCATCATCATCAGTTTTTTTTCAGACCAGATTATGTTCCTTTTTTAGGATGCTTCAAACTGATCTTTTGTGGCTCACTGCCTCCTAACTCTGCTTCCTCTGTCGAGAGGTTTCGACCACTCTGTAAATAACGGTCTAATGCAAACGTGACGCTGGTCCTCTGACGATTTCTTCCCATTCAAATAAACGTAATTTAAAATAGACAACAGTCTCAGATGGTTTCTTATTTGAATCTGATCATCGTACAGCAGCTTGATAAAACAATAATAGGAATAGTAGGAGTAGTATGCACAGAAATGTCACAATGTTTTTCATTCTTTTGCAACTAATAACCATAAGTTTTATTCTATTCCATATTAAATAGCTTTTTTTACGCTTCCCCTTAAATATAAGTACAGTACGTGAGGTGTAACTGTGCAGGAAATAACAGATCTGACATCCTAATATATCTCCTCAAGAGGTAGCACAGAACAGGTGTGTTAAAAACAGGATGTTGCGGGTTGAAAGGTGGCCAGACAAGTGAAAAGGTTGTAGAAGGGGGAGCAGATGGTGGTCAGACCTGACAAAGAAGGTGGGGGACCCTTCTCAGGCAGCATGAATGATCTGGTGTGGTGTGACCGATGGAGGTCTTCTGACGCCAGAGTGCTCATGAGGAGCAGCTGGATGAGCAGATGACAGGGTTGGGTTTATAGCTGTGGAGGGGCACAAGTGCTTCTCGTTTTGGAAGCAATTCAAATCAGCTGCATCTCACCGAGGAACACAATGCCAGTTCAGAGCAGCACCACCAGAAGGTTTGTCCTTTTACAGCTTTGCAATAATAGCGTCCAACGTCTTTGCATTTACTTCTCAAATTTTTGACAAGTTTGTGTTGTTTTCTCCACTATTTGCTGATTAAATGCTCTCTATCTTGTGTCAGTTTCACAGCTGCTTACTGTCAGACTAATGAAAAGACAGTTAAACTGGTTAAGAGACACAGCTGAAAGTATTCATTGGACCAAGGGCAATGGAACTGGTCTCCAGCCTTTGTCATTGAGGAGACCAGTGCTTTTCGTGGAGAAAAAGAAAGACCATCGGTACTGTAAAAGCACCATGTCCGCCTGCTGCTATATGCAGCATACTGCAATCGATCCAGGTGCTTGCAGCCTTTTCAGAACGCAAGCTCTATTTGTAAGTAAACTAAGCCCTTTTGCATATATTTACCATAACAAGACCACACGACCGGAAGTACAATGTTGTCCTTGTGTGCAATTAGTAAACAAGGGGAAGCAATGGAGCTGAGCGAGTCAGCAACGTCCAGCAGAGGTACGAAAATAAAGAGGTTAAATAACCCTAACCCTGTAGATCAGGTTGGTCTTCGACGACGTTGAGCTGTCACTTTACTGCGAGGCATCGCAGGACAAGCCGTTGACTCTTACAGTGGCTGCAAAAACTGTCGCCATCCTGCTTTCCGATAGTTCTGTACTGCCGGCAGATGGAGCAGAACAATGTTTATGTCTGCTGATTGCGAACAGTTCTCTTTCCAGGCTCAAAAAGTGATAACTAAACACTGTCAAGATCAACGGTTGGCATATATTGTTTTATTTGAAGATGAATGTATGGGATTTTGTGTTTTCTTTTCATGGTCAAAATATGTGAATAGACCCCTTTATGCCTTTATTCTGGCCTAACAATAGTTTTGTGCATATTGCTCCTAAGACCATGTTAACACTCCTCGCCTTGTTTTTCAATGATTCATGACTTTAAGCAGCTCAGACTAAATGAAGCTCCAGCGTTGCCTTTCTAAGCATCTGGTATTGTAGCATATTTGTTTTCCTGTGAAGCCGAGCTACCAGACCAAGTAACTACACAGACTGTCAACCTGGTCATGAAGTAAAAGAAAAACTCTCAGGTAATACAGAAGCAACTGTGAGATATCAATGTCAGTCCTGATAAAAAAAAAAAAAAAAAAAAGAATCAATTTGTCCTGAGATGATCTTATATTTGCTCATTTGTCCTGGTGCTGATTATTCCACCCCTTCACAGTTCCAATAATTATTTAGCTTTGTTAATTTCATACCTAATAATTCAGGTACGAAATGAAGTTGTTTGCCACGGGTTATTTGTCTGGTAATGCGACAGTTCGTACTTGCCTTGGGGGCGTATTGTACAATTTCAAATGAAGACTTCAAGTAACTTTTTTTAATCTAGTCACAGCCCACTGTGAAGAAATGTTATTTTATGACTCTAATCAATGATATCTTCCAGCAGGAGAAAACACAGAGTTCAGTTGGTTTGATCTGATGTCATAATCTGAGATATTTGATTTTCTGATTTTTTTTTTTTTTTAGATTGTTCTCATTTTAGTTTTATGTAGTTCCTCTTATCTTCCTATCTTGTCTTGTCAACAGATTGTGTGATGGTTGTTACCACTACTTGTGGTAAATGGATGCATGTAAGAGTCTAAGAGTCACCTGGGCCAAGTGGGATTAGAACCAGAATAAATTAAAACAGGCAATAATGTGAAGACTTTTTAAAAGGTACATAGTAAAGGTATTTATATGTAAAATTTAAGCATTTTTACACATGTTTATCTTCTTAATTTATGAAAATAATTTTATTGCAAAAGAAAAATACTTCTTTACAAAATTATTTGTTTGTCACTGGTTTGTGAAACTGCAAACCTTCTCCTGTTAATACAGATTCAGAGGACTTTTTGGCATAGCTCAAAATCTGAGGGATGGAAATATGTATACAACAGTGCTCCTACAATATTCCTTTATGGCTATTGCCGTGTTTTGCAACTACCTTCTTCTGGTGGTTGAATTAAGAGGAAAACTCACTCAGTCACAGAATCCACAGTTGGAACTGAGCTCTGTAATTACAATAAAACTACTTGTGATGTGGTTAATCGCATAACATACCAATCCTATTATTGGTATTTTATGCGATTGACCACATCACAAGTGGTGCAGGACATTTAGAGAAATGAGATCCTGGGAAGGAGAGTCTTAATCAGAGAATGAGCCCTTAGGGCCATTGTAACACTGGTTGAGCTGCAGAAACTCAAAGCTCAGGTGCCAAAAACTGTCAACAGGTCAACTATTAGTCAATCATTCTTCAAATCTGGCCTTCATGGAAGAGGGGCAATAAGAAACTCACCGTTAAAAGAAAGAGGTCTAATATCCAGCTTACCACAAGGGAGTTGGGGGTCTCAGCTTAGAGGGTGCTTTGTACAGATGAAACCCAAACTAAAGTTATTTCCCTTGAGGTAAAATGGTAGTGGCATCATGCAGTGGGTGGAGTTTGACTTTCCAGCAGGAGATCAATCTTCACAAAGAGCCACGACTGCAATGCATTGGTTTAAATCAACTCATAATAAGGTCAGAATAGCACAGCCAAAGTCAAGTCTTAAAACTGCTATCACTGTGTGACAGACTGTAGAAAATGATTGACTCAGGGGAACTAAATATGAATGCAACACCACACTTATCAGATTTTTTTTTTAATAAAAGCAGACACTTTCACTCTCACATAAAATACGCAGAGGTTTGAGGCTGTAATGTGATACAGAAAGGTTCAAGGGGTATGAATATATTGCCATGGTGCTATACTGATCTTTTGTTTCATTGTGTTATGGTCTTACCAGAATATATGGAATGATCAGCTTTACACAATCAACAAGACTAGTGCAAAATTCTACTAAAAATGGCCGCTAACAAAAATTGTAAAGCAACTCATAGTATTTACTTTTGAGAGAGCAGGGACATGTAGCATGAACAATTTAATTAAAGTTGGAATGAAATGAGTGGTGCAGAACATTTGCTGCAATAAGGCACAAGCCCTCTAAGGAAGAACGCACAGATTTGGTCAGCTTTCCATGCCCAAGAGTCAAAGTCTCATGCTTTACTTTTCTGAAGTATAAATAAATGAAACGGTCAGATTTGGCCTGTTCAGTGTTTTAGCAGAAGTATTTAAGATTTAAAAATGCAACACGTACAGGAGTAATAATGTTAATATAGGGATCCATCTATGTCTATGTAAAGACTGAAATTATTGTTTTTACAGTGAAATGCTATTTCCAGTTCTCTATGTTCTCTTTTCTTGCATATTGGGATAAAATTGTGATTCTTTGAAGGAAAACCTCTTCTGCTGGAAGCTGAGGTTGTTTCACCAAGTTTATTTGGAATTTTCACTTCATTGCACATGATTTGGCTGAATCTCCTTTGCTTTCCTTTTCCTCTTTAGTATTAGAGGCCAAGAAAAAATTGACTTGCGTGCAAGCTGACAGTTTGACAGGCTCTTCTGTCCCTTTTGGTCCTGTTATCATGTGATTTCTGCTGGCTTTTGAAGAAAATTCAGCATTTGAGCCCTGCGGCACATTTATTAAGGAAATTAAACTTCACATGTTCTGACAACTCAGTAAGCTATGGAACGAGGCCCAGTTTTGTTTTAGAGCGATCTATACATAGAACAGGGAATTCAGTGGATATAATGCACGTCTTGCTTTTTCATATTGGCCTGAGCAATAAATGCATTTAATAATGTTGCCTTGTTTGTTATTGGGAAAACACATTGTCACAATGGAACAACATTCAAATGACTGTGGTGTTTAAAGGGAACTGAGACTTGCAATCTGCTTAGTCAGTTTGCTTTGAGAGCTGTAGATTAAAATCTGCAAATAGAGTTGAAGCTAATGTCCCTATAAAGCAATAGGACAAATATTAATGACATTAAGATTCAAGCAGTAAACTGTGGAGAGACAGGAAAGCTAGACCAAAGATATGTTGTAGCTGCTATGTTCCACCATGTAGTGCTGGGTTAGCATTGGTCTCTCTCTAAATTGCCCTCCGGTGAGTGTGTGTGCATGGTAGCTTGCCCTGTATCTCTTTGTGTTACCCTGTGATAGACCGGCAACCTGTTAAGGATGTACCTCACCTCTTACCCAATGATCACCTGGAGATGGGTACCAACTCCATGTAACCCTTGCAAAGACAAACAGGTATAGACAATGGATATAAATGTTCCAGCCGGGCGTACCTAAAAATACATTTTCATGGGGGACCAAAGATCTAACACACTGGATAGAGCTTCATGCATGCTTGAACTGAATATAAGTAGGGTGCTAACAGCACATTAGACAATTATGTTAGGGTTAAGACAATGAGTTGAAACAAGAGTAAAACAAATGTTTGTGAAAACTAACAATCCCCATTTGTTGTTTTCTTGAATAAAGGTTTCACCTCTTACAACCTGGAATGCGTATTTAGTCGAGTAATTCATGTCTAACAAGTCTAAATATTATGTTTTTATTCTTTTCTCAAGCTAAGTTGGTCCAAATGCTAAAAAAATTAAAGACACACTTCTTTTCTTTTCATAAATTAAGATTTTCTAAATCTTTGTTAAAACCAAGAAACTGTTCAGAACAGTTAGGAATAATTTGTGTTGTAGAGAGGCAGATGGTATCCAGATGAAACTGCTTTAAGTTATGCCAACTTTGATTAAAAGTGGCATTTATACATTTTGTGTATGTCACACTCACACAATGTCTTTTGACGTGCCCATGACGCTTATTGATCTCTGTTTTCAAGCTAAACCTGGTTGAACATTCACTTTTCCAGGAGAAAGAAGCTAGTAGAGGATAATTTATGAAAATATTTAGATTTTTAGTTCCCTAAAACTAGAAAAGGACAGTTTTAGGAGCAGATTCTTCTAGGGGTTTGTAGGGAAGGGTGAATGTCCAGGCCTTGTCTAAAAGCATAAAAACCCTCAAACAGAACTAAAACGTCCAGGATAGAAACCAGTGGATTTCTCAAAAAAGAAAAAAAAGACAGAAGTAGAAGTATATTAAGATTTAGTATGGAAAATCTGGACACATTTAAACTTCCTTTCTAAGGCTCTAAATGAAGTACAATTGAGATTCTTTGACTTTTTAATAACTTGCAGAAATGCTGGAAAAACCAACTAGAGAAAACTCTCCAGTTAGTCTGTGACTCGCTAAACTTTGTTTTAGTGTTTTACTTAGTCTTTTAGCAAAAATATGTTTATATTGCATCTTTTAGCATAATTAACATCACTGTTTAGAAACCTACCCTGGTACAGACAGAAAAGACCCAAATATAGGGTCGCTAACAAAAATACCCTTTGCCCCTCCTGCTGAGATATATAATCAAGAAGAAGTAGTGTGACAGTTTAGTGAGAAACTATAAAGCCTTGCTTGACATGAACCAAGGTCTGGGGTAATGAAAAAGTGACACAATTCTTCAGTACATTGTAAAAACAGTCTTAAATTCTCCTTTGAACTTGTGTGAGTGAGCTTTCAATCAGCAATAAACCCACAAAGACTGCTGGCTCTGCTGACAGGGGAAGCTGACCTCCAGAACCCCCCCCCTTTTTTTTTCTCCACTGCACTTCCTAAATCGATCCATTATGCTTGGATTTCTCCTTTGCACCAAAGTTTGACACATTCATCATCGGTTTGCAAGGCACCAGGTGCTACCTTACCGCTCTTCTCTTCCTACGCTCATCTAAATTGCAAATCCTTGGGAGGAAGAAGCTGAGCAGCCGTCGTGAGCAACGGCGCCCCACAGAGCTAGACTCTAGGTGACGGAGCGGATGGGTGAAAATCTAAAAATAATGACAGATATACACACACTAACAGATACAATGGGGAAAGAACTGCATAGTGTTGGAATCTGGGACTCAAACCACTTTCACACGTTGAATAATGCAGCCTCAAAGACTTGCATGCTATTAATGTACAGTGCAAATATGAACACGCGCACACACAGTATAAGCTGCTTAACATGGGAATAGGAGGATGTGAGTACAAAAAGAGTTCAGGGAGATGATTCTCCTGTTTATCAAGACAGTAACGCTGGAAGAAGTCCCATGCTAGCTGCTCCAAACTATAATTCATCCCAACTCCCTTAGATTCCATCTGAAAACTAAAGGCAATTAATATGTATAATGCAAGATGCTGCACAGCATTGGAAGCCACAGGAAGCTCTTTAACTTCATGATAAAATCATAATAAAATATGCATTCCGTTGTTTGTGTTTTGTTTTTTCAGGTTACTGACAGAACTAGTGCAGCTGAGGCCTTTTTGTATGCCGGAGTGACATACCACTGCCTTTCCTGTGTCCTTTTGGTGATAAGTCGGGGATTTCTCTGCCACTCTGACAGGCTCAGGCTTTCAGAACCAGGCTGATTCTGGGAGGGGGGGGAAAAAGAGAGAGAAGATAGGAGGCGAAGAAAGGAAGTCTGTGAGGTGTGGGAAGTGATTGACAGAGGATTGATGAAGGATGTGGGTAGCGTGTGGAGGAATGACATGAAGTCAAGCACATAGAGCGAGGGAAACAAATGGGCGGAGCTGCAGTGGACATGCAGTAGTCTGATTCTTTCACGCCGCAAATGAGACCTGCCAACTCTGTATGGATGTTAAAGCATCTGAAAAGTCTGCTTTTTAAAAATATAACCCTGCCGTGGATTTTATAATGATTTAATATTAGTTCAAAAAGGCACAGAAAAAAATCTGACCTGAAAATGTAGCTTCTGGACATGAAGTTGGTTGCTTTTAACATTCACAATTGTGAACACAGTGCTGGCATCCATTAGTTCACCATTTGACTCAGCATACTGGGTTGCGTTGTCAACCCAATAAGGTTGGTTAAAATGACTCACGTGTAACTATGAGGCTACCGAAGTGTAACCTATAACCTGGAAAACTAAGCAGCTAACATTTAGGCTGAAATAAAATATTTTATCTTTATTTCATCATTTAAAAGGATCAGGATACGAATTAAACAAAACAACCTCCAAACAATAAGACTTTTACTGACATGCCATTGAATTTTAATAACAGAATTCTTGCTTGTTCGGTCAAATGTTGCCTGTCAGTTTTCAGTTTATCCAATTTATAATAAATGTGGTGAAAGTGTGACTGCTAGCACTAGCTTGTGCACAGTACTCAACTGTCAAAAAGCTAATGTTCAAGGTAGAGTGGACAATATTTCTGGATTTGTAGATAAGAAAAGGCCAAATCCCTTTTTGAATAAATGCGCACATGCGCAAGACAGTCTTGCCTGCTATTCCGCTCCTCAGGGGCACTGGGTGATCCCCGTGTTACCGTCCATTTATTGTTATTGAGATGAACTGCTCAATATATCTCAATATTGATTGTAGGCCATATCGCCCAGCCGTAGGGTGCACGCACATTGGCGTTGCATCATAATTGTTGGCATGTTGGACAACCAATAAACAAGGTGATCCCTTGAACTCCAAGCTGAAAAAGATCGTCTTCTGTACCTTTAGGTGAGCAAACCCCGTTCTCTAGCAAATCATTAGCACAACCCACTGACATTAAAGATGGGCTGGATTGTTTGAAGAGAGGTTCTATGGAGTCATTAATAGTAGCTCTTTTACCTGAAGAATACAGGTATACAGGTGAAAAAATCCTCAGCAAGGTGAAAGCTAACATCTTTCAGAAGGGCTCCTTGTTTTAGCTAATTTTAACAAGTTAAAACACCTCAAATCTAAAATGTCAATATCCTTCGTGTAACTTGCTATAGTAGTAAATATTAAATAATAAAGTAATAAGTATTTACGCTTTCATAAGGGAATGATATTAAGTTTGTCGCTTTCTCGACACTGTCTGTGTTAACACATTGTCAGGCATGGCAACCAAAGGTCCTTTTCCAAACTGTTGTATTCAGGAGCGTTGACCTTTCTGATGGAACCATCCAAGTTAGCAGCCTGGTAGTCTGACCTGTATGAACGTGCTTCAGCACCACATCTCTAATGTTTAGCTATGGCACCTCCTGTCTTTCAGTGGTTATTCCTGTCTCTCTCCTAGACATTGCTGCTGGCTGAGTTTTCACTGCCACTAACTGTCGGTGCTCTCTTTCATCTAGACTTGAAAACTGGCTCAGTGTTTACATGCTTAGCTGTGTTTTTCTCCTAAATGAAGCCACTAAAGGAGCTATTACTGTGCCAAACCCTTTACTTTTCTCTTACATAGAAAGTACTCCTATGTGTTCTTTTTGTGTGTCTGCTCAGTCTTCTCTAACCCCCAGTTGGTTGTGGCAGATGCTGAGTCTGGTTCTGCTGGAGGTTTCTTCCTGTTAAAGAGGAGTTTTCCTCTCCACTCTTGCCACATGCATGCTCGGTATGAGGGATTGCTGCTGAATTAACAGCTCAGTTGAAGTAAAAGTCCACTGCAGCTTCATGCTCATGCAGGAGGAGTGCACGAAGCAAGTCAATGACTCGATTAAATCTGCTGGGTTTCCTTAGATAGAACACTTTTAAAACAATTAGAATCGTAAATAGTAAATGGATGGATAGATGGATAGATTAGTAAACTGAACCTGACTGCATTGTTTGATAACTAGGACCAATTGGAATGGATGTATATTGCTCAAAAAAATCAAGGGAACACACAAAAATAACACATCCTAGATCTGAATGAATATATTCTTCTTTAGCTTTGTTCTTTACACAGTTGAATGTGCTGACAACATAATCAAACAAAAACTATCAATGGAAATCAAATGTATTAACCCATGGAGATCTGGATTTGGAGCTACACTCAAAATTAAAGTAAAAAAAAAAGACCTACCGGCGGATCCAACTTTGATATAAAACTCTGAATTGTTTTATATCACTAAAAAGGGGGATCCAGATGGATTTCTTCACTTCTATAAAAACTTTTACTATATTATCTCTTGTTTTAGTGACATCTGATCAGGTCATTGTGCAGGTGAAAAAGATGATCTGGGAAGAATGATGAGGTTCTTTCTTTTCTCTCAACCAACAGAATGGGTAGCAATTTATGATCCAGTACTTTGCTAAATCTACTGATCTTGTGCCCAGACAGCATAAGTCCAACATTTAACTTGGTTACTGCAGTCAAAACACGGCTTATGTGACCTTTTAGATACTAAATGGGCTGAATTATTAATAACTGACTGAATGCAGATTTCTGTGTTGTGGTCCCAGGAGTGGGAACAAAGATGCCCAGACCAGCATGACTCTAGCGATTCAGATTTTAATTTTTCCACTGTGGAGTAACAGGAGGTTCATTCACGTCTGTGTCAACTGCATTAGGGGGTTCTGTCTGTGACTTCTGGGTTTTATTATTTTCATTTGATAAAGACAACCAATGTGAATTTTAATGCACATTAGCGTCATTGTTGAGCAATGAATCATTCCTCTCAACTTAGAAAGGCTGGCATAGATTGACAGTTGAACTAATAAATTATGTATAAGTGCTACTTGTAAAGATTAGCAGACTTTTTAAAAAGTAGTTTAGGAAAATGCCTGAGGACTTCAAATATTATTTTACACACTATTTTTTTCCAATTATGTGGCTGCATATTATCCTTATGGAAGGGTCTATACACCTGTATATTTTGATGGCCAAAACTGGCTTAGTATGAGCTAAATCTTGTACATCAACTTTTAGAATAAATTCCAGTTGTTAATCCCCACCATGAGGCGGGCCTCCCTAAATCTTTAAAGTTAGCATGTCTGAGACAAATCTTTAAAGTTAGCATATTTGAGACATGTACACAAAAATGTACTTAATTAGGGGGAGACACGGCTGTTATATAGGAGAACAATCTCAAAACTCATAGATACCAGGATGAGAAACCTGTAGCTTTCTTTCCATCCTACAGTGTCATATCTCAAAAGTTCACTTCTACGTTCACTTTTTAGGATTTCCTGACAGTGCTGTAACAAATTATAAAGATTTCTTTATAATCTTTATTATTATAAAGATGGGGTGGTGGTGGCAGGAATATTTACAAGAAGGGGGGTCTGTGATTCTTTTGGGAGGTGTCTGCTTGGAGCAAAAGTTTACACCAAAGATGCACAACAATACCAGATTAAACTTTAGACTCCTTGGGCAAAACTGTGGTCAGGGGCATTAAAACATGCATGACACTGCAGCTGTATCGATTCTAACTCTTCTTTTGTTTCCGTCAGCTTCTTGTGCTCCGTGCTGCCTTCAGGAGAAAGATGCGCCAGAGTATCATATATAAAAGTTTACCCACATGGCACTTTCTGTTCAAAGTTGTGAAAATGAATGTTCTCTTCAATGCTTATGCTTGTGGAAGAATTTTTTTTCTCTGAGTTAAGTTCTCTGAAGGATACACCGTCAGTGTATCACAGTGTTTACGCATTTACAGGAGGGGTATTATTGGATTTCCCCTGAAAGTGTCCAGCATCCAGACTTGCATTAAAACACTTTTCACTACAAATGGCTTTGTTGACATGACGGCAATACAGCGTTGCCAAAGTATATGAACACAAACCTACAACAAAACATAAACTATTCTTAAACCACAGCTAAACACAATGGTTGTAATGTGATCAGGACTGCTTTTCTGCTTCATTAGACATCTTGCTGTGATTAATGGGTTAATGGATTCTGCTCTCTACCAGAAAATCCTCGAGGAGAATGTGCGGCCATCAGTTTGTCATTTTAGCAAGTCTGGTGGGCCTCTGAATGCCTAAACAAATTGAGGTGGCCTAGTCAAAGTCTGGTATTATCTCAAATAGCCTTCCATGCTCCTCAACCTTTTGATGTGGCTATATTAACACAATTCTGCAAAGAAGAGTGGGCTGAAATTCATCCACAGTAATGGAAAAAAAAATTTTTTTCTAAATGCTCGATGGCAACAGTTGCTACCAGGTTATCCAGTTTAGGGGGAATTACTTTTTCCACACAAGACCAGGCTACCTGGGGTAGCTCTTTTTGTATTTACTCTGGTTCTTTGATTAAAATTAGGTTCATATCTAAAACATTTAAGTGGGACTAAAAAAGAAAAACTTTATGGAGGCAAATGTTTTTTCTGTTTGTCTTTTATTTCTTTTTTATTCTTTTTTCAAAAACAACGTAGCTTCAAGTTTTGGGGCTTTTTGCCTTCAGGCTTAGCTTCAGTGAATCAAACATTTGTTGTACCTTTTTCTTTGGTTAAAAAAAAGAGCAATGATGAAATAGGTTTTCAGGTTTTCTTTGAATGAAATTTCAGATGCATTACTGTTGTTGGATTGTGTTATGATTGCCCTGAAATATGTAACTGCAATAAATAAATAGAATTAATATAGGCAATATTGCATTCCATTCCATTACAATTTCTCCACCATAATATATGTTTCAAGGATGGCAGAAATAATTACCATGAATGACACAAAAGAACAACTCTCACAGAAAACTTGATGCATGATTCTAGACTTAACCAGTTTTTTTCCCATCTGCGGTCCATGTGCTGGGAGGGTTATTGGGGAAATAGAAGAAATCTATGGTAAAAAGTACAAATATAATGATGGATATAATAACAATCATCATCCTGAAGATCAGGAAACACAGAGAGGCCAGGAGAAAGTTTTCCCATAATTCTAAAAAGTGCTTTATTTTGAGAAAGTTTTGTTCTTCAGAAAGTTCTCCAACCCTCAAACTTCTGTGTCTTTTTTTTCTTACGTTCAGTCCAGTGCTTCACCGTAATAATTTTCTGGGGATTTTCTTTGTTAAGTCATTTAACACAGATCCATGAATCATTCAGGCACAAAATAGGTTCACTAGCTCAAGGCCGAAGCTGAAAAGTTGTTATATTTCAGCGCACTGAGGAGTGTGTCATTACATGAAACAGTCAAAGGGGACGATTGGAGGACTAGCATAAAAGAGGCAGGTCTGAAAACTATTTACAGGAAATGAACTATGTCTGATAAATATCTTGGAGGACTGGAAAAAATAACCCAACAGAGATTTAATGTAAAAGATGCATTGCTCTTCAGTAAATCTATTTCTGGCCTGCTTTTCGTATATTGTACGTTAATGGGGAGGAGTGGCACCCTGAATAGTTGTCCTTAGCTTTCTCAGGCTCCAGTGGCTGCACAGACGTTTGTCTGGAAAAGTATATACACCCCTGTAAAAATGTCAGATGTGTGATGTAAAAATGAGACTTTTACAAATCAATTTTTTAAAAAATATACAGACTGCATGTTCACAATCACTCCCATTATTCTCTCAGTAACACAGACAATAATATAGAGAAATAGACTAATTTCAAATCACCAATTACTGATCCTCAGAGACCCTCTGGTATTTCTGCTTGCACTATTTCTGGCCTGCATGTGCAGTACATCTCTCAGCAGAAAGTAGTGTCCAGCAAGCAATTGTGTTTGGATCAACACACCATTATCTCGAGGGTCCCGGCATCCAAAGGACGCAGGCTTTCCCAGCTGTGCAATGCATTATAATGACTTGAACAAAGTCATTTTCTTTTCCGCTTGCTTTTGCGGCTGACTGTAGTACTGGACCAACTAGTGATGCATTTTTAGGGGGTCTCAATAACAACTAAAAATGCTTTTTTGGCCTTAGATGGGAAGACATTCTATTTTTTAATCTAGCAATTTATTCTCCATTCTAATATAACGGTTCTTCTTCCTTTTTCTATGTATTTTTCCTTTATTTATACTGCTATTACGGAATGCTGCACATTCTGTAAGTGACCCCATCCACTTGGACCCCACTTTGATTTAACCTTGGTGCAGTGCATGTGCAAAGTGGAAAAGGCTACTCGGTGCTCACCCAGCAATAATATAATAAAAATATAATAAATAAATGTTTTCTTACTTTAGTAAATGCCCTTTAACAAGTGACTGTTTCATATGACATTCTGGGGCTTTTCGCTGCTCCAGGAAGAACACTCTGCTGACACAGACTTAGTTGAACAAAGGAGGGTTTTTTCCCCATCTGAGCCCATGTCAAAAAGTATAAATCTGTGCACCAAAATGGAAAAATCTTAAGCCAAACGTAGAAGGATTCCACAATAGGATTTCAGACAATAAATACATCTCCTAGATCAATTTTTGTTATCACTTAGGAGCTTCTGAGGTGGGTCCACCATGGGCCCCAGCATGTAAGTGTTCTCACAAAGAGCCATGTCCTCCAGGCATAGCCAGATATCCCCTCCTTGCTCAGACAAAATATGACCGTGCCAAGGTCTGACATGGGATCTCAAGATTTACTGTGCTTTGGCAAACGGTTATGTCTCCTAGAAGCAGTCTGACATCTGTTCAGACAAAGTCTCCCTCCTCGTTTGGCCCGACCCCGCGATGAACGACACAAGGGATGAACACATGTCAATCCATCGTTCATGTAAACTGCAGTTTACATGAACGATTTTTCAACAGAGCTTCATCTTTTAACCAAACATGTTTTAGAGTAACTTCTTGGGAAGCAGAGTATTTCCTGAAGATGTGACCTACGAACTTGGTCACATAACCAAGTTCTACATAGTAATACACGATTCCTGCACAGTCGGCAAAAAGAAGCATGGGAAAGTATTTGTACTTTCAGATTTTATTTCCTTTCCCATTGTCTAAATGTTCAATCCATCCATCCATCCATCCATCCATCCATCCATCCATCCATCCATCCGTCCATCCATCCATCCATCCATCCATCCATCCATCCATCCATCCATCCATCCATCCATCCATCCATCCATCCATCCATCAGTTTTTGCAGGTTTCATATTCAAACAGAAGCAGAGAATTCTGCAAAAACAGGCTGTGAAAAAGAAATGCATCAAATGCATTTTATAGGACCTGAGCACGTGCAAATTGTTAAACTTTGTTTGATGTGCTTTGGATTATTATATGAGTCATATACAATAATATTATATAAGTTATAGGCGTGGAAGCTGTTGCACCATGTGCTTAAATTATATTTCATAAAATCGATGTGGACTTAAGAACATGCTCATTAAGAACATCACTGAAAATCTTTGATCTGGATAGAAATTGTCCAAAGATATTATCTGTTGGTTGAGACTGCTTAAAATCTGTTTGTGGAATATTTGTCCTTCACTCTGTATGGAACCAAATCAGTAGTACTCATCTGTAACTCACACTACAATGGTATCTATAACAGCACAACTCAACAGCCCTTGGAGCTAATGGAGTGTGTCAGTGCTGTTAATCATGTTCCAGACACTTAGACTCTCAGAGGTCTGCAGGGCTTTACATGTTTTTATTTTTTTTCCCAGTTATCTGAAGTGCACAATCTACTTATAGTTACTGGCCATTTTTAATGGCACTGAGTCATAAAGACAAGAAAGTACACCATATATGAATTGTTGGTGAAGTTCTTAAATGATTTAAATTTATAAATATGTAAAACCTTACATTGGAATTCACCCTAACTGTAACATAGATAGAAATATTAAAACGTATCTGATGCTTATGTGCTGTTTAGCAAGTCACTAAATCCTACCACTTGAAGTTATTGTGGCATTCAATTAGAAACCAAACCTTTCAAAGGGATGCACCATATGGCCACAGCTCTGAGCCACTGGAGACCACCCATGAACAGCTGCTGCCATTCATCTGCAAGGCAGGTAGCTGCAATGAGTCTTTTTTAAGTTCCCACCTCAAATGTTGCAGACAAAATATTTACATCATATAAAGGAATCAGGTTGGCACCGGCCAGTCACTGGTATCAGGATATTTCAAGTTTTCAAAATAGGAACTTGGTATATATAACTTCTGCCTTTTTTATTATAAAAAGTTAGTTGGTTGCTAGTGACCAGGAGAGCTGGTAAAAAAGAACCACTCTGGCACAAATTACATATAGACTGGCTAACAGTTTCAATATATGGCAAAAAAAAAAAAAAAAAAAAAAATCTCATCAGGCCGCTTCTTTTAGATTCAGCAGTTCTCAAGCTTTTTAAGCTAAGCCCCAAATGTTGTATGAATTATAGTTTTTGTCCTAATATTTTTGTATATCTTCAAATAAAGAAGCAGACAAAAAGGACTACACTTGCTAAAAAAGGTATCTCCTGCAGCCTTTACCTAAAATAGATGTAAAAAAAGAGATGTAGCTACTTTTAAATTTGTGCAAACAGCCCTGGTAATTAATAAAAACAGTATTTTAGAGTTACATGCTATTTCAGCTAAGCCCCAAATGTTGTATGAATTATAGTTTTTGTCCTAATATTTTTGTATATCTTCAAATTAAGAAGCAGACAAAAAGGACTACACTTGCTAAAAAGGGTATCTCCTGCAGCCTTTACCTAAAAATAGATGTAAAAAAATGAGATGTTGCTACTTTTAAATTTGTGCAAATAGCCCGGGTAATTAATAAAAACAGTATTTTAGAGTTACACATAGAAGAAATACAGTAAAGTTCAGTTCCTTGGTAGAAATATCAGACCAATAATGACAAAGATTCTCAGAGTCCTCTCAGAGAGCTCCTATCTTAGCCTAAAAAATTGTGAGATGTCGTTGACCCTATTGCAAGGTTTACAGGAAACAAACAAACAAATAATTTTAAGAAACAAAAAAAAGAAAAGAAAAAAGTGATCAATGGAGAGAAATTAACCAATTAGATGGGATTAAGAAATGTGTGACATGAAGATGAACCTAAACAAAATTTAATAATGGTCACACGGAGTCCAAATGTTTGAACGCACCTTATTTACAAGCTCATCATCTTTTTAATTAGCTTGTTATGTCCCCCCCCCCCACACTGATCTGATGAATGATATTCTAAAAAAAAAAAAAAAACAGCTCATCATTTTAATGTGTTTGCATCAAAGCTAAAAGCAAGAAAAAGATGTGCTCAGTTCTGTTTTCATCACTCTCTGCCATGCTCTGCTGAGGAGTTATCCATCAGTTTAACATCTCTTCCTTCATGAGCCTGGTAATTTCCTCTTTAATGTTGAAACTTTTACCATCAAACATGTCTCCTCTTTATCCAAACGATTTCCACCTCCAGCATAGACCAACCAAAAGACGGCTGGCCTGCTGGATGCCAGCCTCCGGCACATAATTGTCACGCCGCTGCCCTTCGCTTTCTGGTTAGTGAGAACAACTCAAGTGTTTAATTCAATAATGTATCCTGTTAATTTTGAAAGACCCGATATCCATCTTCATTCCAGCAATAATTACAATATGTAGCGGGCTTTTCTGATGTCAAAGCAATTATCGAAGAGGGGGCAATGGCTGGAATCTAATTCTAGTGTAATACAGCTCCACTTGTTCTGTATCCTTATTATGTGTAAAGTAAAAATGGAAATCTGATGAAGGTTTAGAGCAGCGTTGCCATAAATTCCTCCTAATGAGATCAATACCAGCAGCATAATCGTGTTTCTCCCTGCCTTGTTAGGCCTTAATGATTTCTGATTTCTCTGAAGCCTCTTGCCTGTTACATAACACAGCATTACAGGCTAAATTCAACCCACCTCTCATAGCCTTCATCTACTGGCTCGCTTCTATTTCATCAGGTGAGTCACCCACAGTTACATTAAAACTAGGATTCTTTTCTTACTCATATAATAGGGGGGAAAGAAATAGCTGAGCTTCGGAAACCCTTTGAACTCCAAGGCTCCTCATTGTTAAGAGTAAGCTGCTTAAAAGGAGCAAGTTAAGGGTTATCCAGTCCTGGAAGAATTGGTTGAAGCTCCACATAAGGTGAACAACACTTTCTACGGTTCACCAGCCGACAGTATTTATCAATGACTACAAGAGCAACAACGGTCTGTGTGCAATTAGTCTATATAATGTTTTGAGCCATCCATCCATCCATCCATCCATCCATCCATCCATCCATCCATCCATCCATCCATCCATCCATCCATCCATGGGCGTAGGTTTGTATAGGGACCATAGGGACATGTCCCTACCAAAATTTTGGACCGACCTAATTGTCCCTACCAATAATTCAATGTGAATAACATGTTTATAATTTACAATACAGCGTTGTTACAGCAGTCGCTTATTTTCCTCTCGCAGCTCCGCTGCTTGGCGGCGGCTGCTGCTGCAGCTCCGTCTGCCAGCCTGCGTGTCCAGTCGGTCTTTCCTGTCGCTTTAACTCAGCAGCGCACGTAACTGTGCTGTTTAACTCCACTCTCATTGGTTGTTTTGCCTTAAGTCCCGCCTTCTCTCTCCCTGGTTGGCTGTTTTCTAGTGCGTGCATGTGCGTGCATGCTTGCAGCGCGAAATTTAAATTTAATTCACGCTAGAATACTGCGTGAATTAAACGAATATTAGACTACGAAACTAGTCCCAATTAAAAAAAAATATATTATCTACGCTATAACAGGCGATAGAAGAAGCAGGAGAGAGTAGTTTTCATTTGTGGAACTTAAGAAATGTAAGTAACCAACGTTAGCATCTTAAAATAATATTTAATTCAGAAGTATAATACATTTTATGAACAAAAAACTTTTATTTTATAAAACTAAATACTCTGTGTCAGGCAGGAGTTCTGCAGACTGCTGGAGAAATGTAAGCTTTCAAAAAATCCCTTTAAGGCGGTTCAGATATAAATAGCAGGTTTTATTCGTTTTATAGAGTATAACAACACGAGATGGTGCCTAAACATTGCTATTTTTTGTTTAGAAAGCATAATTAAGGTTCCACATAATAATAGTGCTATTTAATTGACTATTTCTACTTTTAGAAATAGGATAAAGTACAAACAGAGGAACACATTGGTTTGATTTTACATAGATTTCCACACAGTCCATAAGTAAATTAGTACAAACATTAGTGTCTGGTGAAAATGCTTGAATCTGGCTGTTTATTTTGGATATTATTACATTACGGATAAGATAGTGTTATATTTTCTTTTAATAATTGTTAAAAGCGATTTTATATTTGAATAAACTTAGACTCATGCTTAGTGTTGTGATTGTAGATGATACCACCAAAAAAGAAAAGAGACATACGGAGCTATTTCAACACTCAGACAGTAAGTATCATAGGATGATATAAAAGGTTGTTACATTTAATCCTTTAATACTAAAAACACACTTGTATAATAGTAACATTATATGATTATAGGAAACACAGATAACCAGTAATAATGATGTAGGGCAGCTTGGAGGTGAAGCAGCTGGCCCTTCAGTGCTTCAGGTGATGTCTAATTGATTTTAATTACAAATTAAGGAGCAGCTTTTTATTTATATATATATATATATATATATATATATATATATATATATATATATATATATATATATATATATATATATAGTGCTTATAATATTTGTATTAATGTAGCAAAAAATGCTGCTTTTCTCTTTAAACGAAATGTCCCCTGATGCTCACGTCAAGTATAAAAAAATAGGGGCATGCATATTGCGTAGGACCAATAACATCCAACCAATGAAACTTGAGACCAGTGTCCCTATCAAAGTTGAAATCAAACCTACGCCCATGCATCCATCCATCCATCCATTTTCTAAGACGTCTATCCCTATTGGGGTCATGAGGGGTGCTGCTGACTATCTCCAGCTGTCAATAGGCGAGAGGCGGGGTGCACCCTGGACAGGTCACCAGTCTATCGCAGGGCTGTTTTGAGACATAAAAAATAAAATTGCTTTCAGCTGATTAAAGGTATACTACGCAACATTTTTCAGTTAATTAATGTGTTCCATACCGTTTTGGATGATTAAATGAGTCATTTCAGGTCGAACAAAGGTTTTCTCGGCCGCCCTGGTGGTCTGTGGGGGAAATACCGCACTTGCAATTGCAGGAGCCCTCGGCCCGCACTCACAGGCTCAGAAGCCTCGTGCAAGACCGCAACAGTCGGTCTTGCGTTACGGCGAGAACTCCAAAGAACTGCGTGTTAACGTCAAATAAACATGCAAGCTATTGAGGTTTTTTTTTTTATTATTATTTAGTTATTTATTTATTTTTAAAATTAAAAAAAAAAAAATTTTAATGTTGGCGAGGCGGTAGCGTGAGTTTGGCGGTGGCGGCCGCCTCGCTAAGATAGCGCTGCGGGAAACCCTGATGTTCATACTTTCACTGTGTTAGTCATTGTTTGTACTGCCGTTTTTTCGATTTTTTGTTGCGTTCGCCTGTCTGCTAAGCTCAAAACAACGGCGCCTGGCTTGACGGAGAAACCAGAACAGCTGAGCATCTTTATGACCGTGCACTTTTACTTTCGCCCTCTGGGGGGAGCCTTGCTGGAAAATCAACCCCGGTTGCATAGTATACCTTTAATTAATGAGAATAAAATGAAAACAAAAACAAAAGATTGTGAGCCACCATGAATATGTAAAGGGGAAAATAAAAACCGTGTACAGTCATTTACGATGAGAAGGCGGGATTAACTTTCGGCTTCACAGGTGATTGCTAGGCAATGGGGGTTACACCGAGGTAAGGGCGGGGACATCCGCTGAAGGCTAGGCCGTCCTAATCCACAAGCCGATCTCTTCTCTCTCGATTCTGATTCTGTTGCGCCACTGGCTTTACAGCAAAGGTAAACAGAAGGCCCGACACAAAACCTCTGGTCAACACACACGGGATCAAACCGAGTCAACAGACCAAACAAGTAATGGTATTGATAATTAGATAATGAAGAGTTAAAAAAAATATATAAAATTAAATAATTATAGGGGATAACGAACTGTGGAATCACAATGGTGTCAGAAAGGAAACACTGGGGATATATACACTCACAAGGAATAACTAATAAATATAATAAATACTCAGAATTGAAAAAAGTAAAGTTATAGTGTTCTATAGCTGTAAATACTAGACATACAAAAAATTTAAAGAAATCTAAAATATATATTTTTTTTTTTACAAAAACTGCAATAGTCACCAGAAGGGTTATTAATGACCTAAACAGCAATGAAACAGTGACACAAATAGATGACATAGAAGCTGCTGTCATGGTTCCAATCTGAGTAGCCTCCACTTACAAATGCTTATTTTTTTTCTTGCTCTCTACAAATCTTTTACATGATACAAAACAGAACATGCTGCTTTTTTGAAGTGAATAGCTTAACTATTCTCTGGGCATAAACTCCCCATTAATTAGTTTGCGGTTGAATTTACTCCAAACTGTCACGTTCTGTTCTGGTTTATGTTTATTATTTGGTTAAGTAGCTCTTTTTGCCCTTGGATTTATTTCCGTTTTTGGATTCTAGTTTAGCCCCTTTATTGTGTTAGTTATCTGGTCCCTGTTTTAGCTCTGCTTTTAGTTCTGTGCTTGGTTTGCTTGGTTTTGTCTTAGGGTTATTTTCTAGTGTCCTGTCTGCTCCCTTAATCACTCCCACCTGTCCTTGATTAGTTTCCCTCCGCTCACCTGTTCTATCCACCTATTTAAACCTGCCTTAGTTCTCTGCTCCCCGTCGGTTCGTCACACTTGTCACCCATGTGTCTGCTGCCTCAGTTTGGTAAGAGCTCCCAGCACATTGATCCTGTCTGTAACCTGATCTGTTTTGTTCTGCCCAGTTCTGTTGCCGGTTCCCTGTCAAGTTGTCTGGATGTCTGCCTTACCCTTTTTGGACCCTGTTCTGTTTGACTGTTTTGATTCCCTCTCCTCACCTTCCCTCCATTAAAACACCGTCAAAACTATTTCTACAGTGTTTGGCTGAATTCTGGGTTCTTCACCACATCATTCATTACAGTACGAACCGACCAAAAATGAAGAATCTGTCGCCAACACTCCCTCTCCGCTCAGGAGTAGTCATGCTTTTTGAGACGGGGGTTATGGCCAGCATGCAGACCCCCTCGGCAAAGCAACGGGCGGCCGAGTTGCTCTACTCTGCGGTGGAAGCAGGGGCGTATATAAGACGTCTGAGGATGGTGTCCAGGCCCCATCAGCAGCCTGTGTTCAGCCAGTTTTCGGAGGATTGTTTGGATGAAACGTCTCCAGTGCCGGCTCCTCGCAGCTTTAAAGCCCAGCCTCCAGTGCCGGCTCCCCGCAGCTTTAAAGCCCAGCCTCCAGTGCCGGCTCCCCGCAGCTTTAAAGCCCAGCCTCCAGTGCCGGCTCCCCGCAGCTTTAAAGCCCAGCCTCCAGTGCCGGCTCCCCGCAGCTTTAAAGCACCGTCATCCACAGCCTGTAGCCCGGGGCCTCCTGAAGCCTGTAGCCCGGGGCCTCCTGAAGCCTGTAGCCCGGGGCCTCCTGAAGCCTGTAGCCCGGGGCCTCCTGAAGCCTGTTGCCCGGGGCCTCCTGAAGCCTGTTGCCCGGGGCCTCCTGAAGCCTGTAGTCAGGCTCTCCCGTCAGTCGCCTGTAGCCAGGCTCTCCCGTCAGTCGCCTGTAGTCAGGCTCTCCCGTCAGTCGCCTGTAGCCAGGCTCTCCCGTCAGTCGCCTGTAGCCAGACTCTCCCGTCAGTCGCCTGTAGCCAGGCTCTCCCGTCAGTCGCCTGTAGCCAGGCTCTCCCGTCAGTCGCCTGTAGCCAGGCTCTCCCGTCAGTCGCCTGTAGCCAGGCTCTCCCGTCAGTCGCCTGTAGCCAGGCTCTCCCGTCAGTCGCCTGTAGCCAGGCTCTCCCGTCAGTCGCCTGTAGCCAGGCTCTCCCGTCAGTCGCCTGTAGCCAGGCTCTCCCGTCAGTCGCCTGTAGCCAGGCTCTCCCGTCAGTCGCCTGTAGCCAGGCTCTCCCGTCAGTCGCCTGTAGCCAGGCTCTCCCGTCAGTCGCCTGTAGCCAGGCTCTCCCGTCAGTCGCCTGTAGCCAGGCTCTCCCGTCAGTCGCCTGTAGCCAGGCTTCCCTTATAGCCGCCTGTAGCCAGGCTTCCCTTATAGCCGCCTGTAGCCAGGCTTCCCTTATAGCCGCCTGTAGCCAGGCTTCCCTTATAGCCGCCTGTAGCCAGGCTTCCCTTATAGCCGCCTGTAGCCAGGCTTCCCTTATAGCCGCCTGTAGCCAGGCTTCCCTTATAGCCGCCTGTAGCCAGGCTTCCCTTATAGCCGCCTGTAGCCAGGCTTCCCTTATAGCCGCCTGTAGCCAGGCTTCCCTTATAGCCGCCTGTAGCCAGGCTTCCCTAGTTTGCAGTCCGGTGCCGCCTTCCTTAGCCTGTAGCCTGCCGTCTCCGGCCCTTAGCCCGGTGCCGTTCTTCGCTTTTTCTCTCTCCAGACCTCGGGTGCTGAGGGTCCCGCTCCGCCGACGGTCTCTGAGGGTCCCGCTCCGCCGACGTCCCCCACCGCAACGCTCGTCTCGGACTCTGATTCGCCGGGGTCGCCCTCTGGGACGTCCGCCTGACCTCCAGAGACGCCGGGGCCGTCCCCCAAGACGTCCGCCTGACTTCCAGAGACGCTGCGGCCGTCCTCCGAGACGACCGCCAGAGCTTCTGAATCTTGGGGGTCATCCTCCGGGCCGCCCACCAGACTTTTGTTTCTAAAACACTTTTTCTTGAGACTTTTCGCTTAGTTAGTTCACCCTGTCTGGGTTGTTTTTGGTTCAGGATTTGATTGGTAATTTTTGGATTTTGTATCTGTTCACCGTGTCGGGTTGTTTTTGTTTTGTATGGACTGTGTCCCTCCGTCCTGTAACCCCCTCCACCCACCCGGTCTAATCTGTTTTATTTTTGGTTCGAAGGACGTCTGGAATCCGTCCTTGAGGGAGGGGCTCTGTCACGTTCTGTTCTGGTTTATGTTTATTATTTGGTTAAGTAGCTCTTTTTGCCCTTGGATTTATTTCCGTTTTTGGATTCTAGTTTAGCCCCTTTATTGTGTTAGTTATCTGGTCCCTGTTTTAGCTCTGCTTTTAGTTCTGTGCTTGGTTTGCTTGGTTTTGTCTTAGGGTTATTTTCTAGTGTCCTGTCTGCTCCCTTAATCACTCCCACCTGTCCTTGATTAGTTTCCCTCCGCTCACCTGTTCTATCCACCTATTTAAACCTGCCTTAGTTCTCTGCTCCCCGTCGGTTCGTCACACTTGTCACCCATGTGTCTGCTGCCTCAGTTTGGTAAGAGCTCCCAGCACATTGATCCTGTCTGTAACCTGATCTGTTTTGTTCTGCCCAGTTCTGTTGCCGGTTCCCTGTCAAGTTGTCTGGATGTCTGCCTTACCCTTTTTGGACCCTGTTCTGTTTGACTGTTTTGATTCCCTCTCCTCACCTTCCCTCCATTAAAACACCGTCAAAACTATTTCTACAGTGTTTGGCTGAATTCTGGGTTCTTCACCACATCATTCATTACACAAACAAGTAGATAGAAACATTCTAACTAATTCACATTTTCTTTGTTGCAACATTTTAAAGGTTTGCTAAAAATCGGCATGGCAGTTGGATGGAAACAGCACTACCATAACTCAAGAGTGACTCTCAAGTTGTTGCTAACATTTATTTTTCACTTCAACAGAAAGTTGGGCAGCAGCTCCGCTATTTTGTCTTTTCCCTCTCTATCTATCTCTTACTCTTTTGAAACAAAAACAAAAGTAATATGTTAGAAAGTGTTTAAATTAGTCCAAGATTTAATGTAATTAAATACTACCTTGATAAATAGTACAAGGCATGGCAAGTGAAATTTATTTATATAGCACATTTCTGTGCAAAGACAATGCAAAGTGCTTAACATGATTAAAATACAGCAAAAATAAAAACAGAATGAAAGCACATTGGCATAAAATGTAGAAACAAAAAAAAAAAACATGGGAGAATAGAAACTAAAAGCATATATTAAATACAGTTGGACTACGAAGTTGAACTAATTATGTTTCAGTAAAACAGTTTAAGTGGGACAGTCGAAGGCAATCCTAAAAGTCCCTGTCCTTAAAGGACAGGGACTTTTTTGTGTCAGTAGGTAACTTTACATCCCAGACGACAAAAATCACATGTGGGGTTCCCCAAGGGTCCATCCTGGGTCCCCTCCTCTTCAATATCTACATGCTCCCCCTAGCTCAGATAATAAAAAATAACATCAGCCACCATAACTATGCAGACGACACACAGCTTTACATCACCATGTCACCAGGTGACTATGAACCAGTTCAAGCACTGAGTAAATGCCTAGAAGAAATCAATACGTGGATGTGCCAAAATTTTCTTCAGTTGAATAAAAACAAAACAGAAGTAATAATCTTTGGACCAATAGAGGAGAGATCAAAAGTTAGCACACAGCTTCAGTCGCTTTAGCTAAAAACCACTAATCAGGCCTGAAATCTGGGTGTAGTGATGGACTCAGACCTGAACCTCCAAAAGCATCTAAAGACAATTACAAGGTCAGCTTTTTATCACCTGAGGAACATTTCCAGGATTAAAGGACTGATGTCTCAGCAGGATCTGGACATAAAAAAGTCCTTGTCCTTTAAGTAGGATTTAAACCAGTGGAGTGCTGTACCAGAAAGGTCGACCATGTTTTCCAGCAGTACAAAACTCTGATGGTAACTTTTTTTTCCCCAAAGGCATTTGTTTATGCATGTTGCTTTTTATTCTGTCTCTCAAGGGCAGACATAATCAGCTTGATTTCTAATCCTGTTGGAATTTCTGCTGCTGGCCTACAGCCTCAGGCTTGGCAAGTTAAACAATTCCAATCAGGTGCTATTCAGCAGGAAACAATGACTACTAATAAGATGTTTTCAATGTAGCCATCAAAAGATGAATAAATTGTATTCCTTGTATTCATAACTAGATTGGTTTCTGAATCCCAAAAATCTCCAGTGGCAGGACCAGGGAGTCGTGATGAACCCCACTGGTCTAAACCAAATGTTAAAATAAATACATTCCATACTTGCAATCCTTCTGGATGGTTTATTGCTTTGCATGTTAGGTCTCGCTATGACCTTTCCACCAACAGCACCCAAACGATTCTGAAATCATCTTTTGGACTTTGGTTTTGTTTTTCACATTGTAGTATTTTTTGTAGAGTTTTGATGTACTGATTTGAGATGCGGTCTTCAGTTGTGGATTTACTCAGAGCAATTCTCAGTTCTTGTTTTATTTAGAAATCTGGTTTTCATTCTGGTGTGTCCCCCCCCCCCCTCAATTCCTGTGGTTCTTTTTCTTTTTTGTGAGTTTCCTTGTCACCTTTTTGTTGGTATCTTTATTTATTCTTGTATTGTCTTGTGGTCCATTTGTCTTTTCTGGCTTCTGAGGTTCTGTGTCAGTTCTGCTCTTCCATCCTCTCTCATTTCCTCAGTTTGAGCCTCCACCTGTCTAGCATATGTCCTTTCAGTTCCCTCTGCTTCTGGTCAGATTTTTACTTGTTTCTGGTCAGATCTTTCCTCTGTCATGCCAGTTCTCTTGCAGTTTGCTGTTCCCCCTGTTAATTGTTAGTGTCCTGGTTGTCTTTTAAACATGTTATTATCATTCAGGAATCGAGAACCAGTAATATAACGGGCGGTACTGTCAGCTCGCTTTGACCGGTGACATCCACACACTTATTTTGGCTATATTTACTCTTCCTGCCAACTGTCTGTCCTGAAACAAGAACATTTCTGTGCCTACAACAGAATCTGAAAGGAAAGTTGGAAACACGATCTCTGCAAATGCTTTGGTACTCCTGCCTGTTCTCTACCATTGACAGGTGTTATTCATCTGTTCTGACATTGACACATTTCTGTTAAAGTAGGATTTCTGTTGAGGAAAACTTCAGTTCTAAAAAAATCTTTCTTTTATTTTTGCAGCCCTTGACATGTCAATGAAATACATGTACCAGACACTGCATCCTAGATATACCGGGGATTGTAGTGCACCAGAAAAAAACACTTAGCCATGGTGGTGACCTTGATGGTCAAACTGGAAGATGTTTCAATGACAGGAACTGCCCACAAAACAACCTCTTTTCATGACAGCCAGGTGGGTTTTATGACTGGATTTAAGCACCATTTAACCATTTATCACAGCAAAATTAATTTTATGGTCCATTTTATTATCACATTTCACCTCTTTTGCATGCTCTAAAATTAGATTAATGCAGAAGGTTTACAGGATTTACAAGAACGCCCAGGAGAGACTTGTTTTCCATCCCAAGAACATGCCAGCCTCCGAACAACTTTAGTACTAACTAAAATAAAACAATACAAGTTCACCTGCTCTTCCTGTGCATTATTTATTTAGGTTATACTCACAATAACCTGCGTCTAGTTGCTTTGGGAAATGTTGATTGTTGTAGATGGCTGCATAACATTGTGAAGAAGAAAACTAAAATATTGTGAAAAGTTAAATATTGGAAACTTGTGGTGTCACACCCTAATCAGCTAATTAAACACCTACAATCAGTCTGTGCCAGTAGGCTACACAATCATGGGAAAGACTGTCCATGTCCCGAAGACAGGTTTTGCAACCTTCCACAAGGAGCGTTAGGCATAACAGGTCATTGCTTAAGAAGTTGGTTACTCACAGAGTGTGGTATCAAAGCATATTATAAGAAAGTTGAGTGTAGGAAAGTATGCGCCTGGATCAAGGATTACTGCAGTCTTGAGAGGATTGTCAAGAAAAATACATTCAAGAATTTGGATGCAGTGGACTGAAACTGGGGTCAGTGCATTGAAAGCCACTACACACAGACAAACCAGAGACTGGACTGTTGTTTAGTGGTCCAAAATCCTCTTTCCAGATGAAAGTAAAGGCAGAATATCTACTGGTAATTCCGAGAGTCTCTAAAAGTAGAATGGGAGGCAGCTCCTTATGTTATCAGGCTCCTCTCCTGTGGAAACAACTCCCAGTTTTGGTCTGTGAGGAAGACACCCTATCTATTTTTAAGACTAGGCTCAAACTTTCCTTTTTGACAAAGCTTATAGTTAGAGTGGCTCATGTTACCCTGAGCTATCTCTGTAGTTATGCTGCTATAGGCCTAGGCTGCTGGAGGACATCAATATCTATTTCTCTTACTCTACTGAGTTCTCCATCTGTTCTCAAATTTAGCATAATTATTTGTTGTTATTTCAACTTTTAACTTTATGTTCTCTCTGTCTTTTTTCTCTTCATATTAGGTACACCTGGTCTGGTGTTAATTTGAGTTCACCTAATAAGAACAGTTTGGTGTGTGAATGGGGGTGTCTTTGGTAATATTGTGGGCCCAGGTTGGGTGGCGTGTATTCACAACATCTTGAACTGGAGGAAGTGGTGTCCTAATAATTCTTTCGGCTGAGCTCACCACCCTCTGCAGAACCTTCCAGTCAGAGACATGGCAGGCGCCTGACCAAACAGAGATGGAGCTAGTGAGGATGCCCTCTATGGTGTCCCTGTAGAAGGAGGTGAGAACTGATGAGGATATTGCACCTTCCTCATCTGGTGCAAGAAGTGCATGTGCTGCTGGGCCTTCTTTGCCAGGGCTTTGGAGTGTAGGGGAAAGGTCAGAGTATTCGTTATCTGAACCCTCAGGAACATAGTAGTGCTGACCATCTCCACTGCTCTGTTGTCAATGATAAGAGGTGTGTGACTGGGGGTTTGTCGTTGTCATGGATAAGCCCCACTACAGTAGTGTCGTCCGCAAACTTGACTAAGTGGTTAGTTGTGTGCTTTTAGCATTTTTTATACTTCATTGGTAATTCAGGGTTTTTCTGGTCTGATCTGAATCCCATAGATAATCTGTGAGACATCCGACACAACAATATACGTGTCCTCAAGGCCGCTATCAAAGCAACCATAGGCTTCAATTATACCTCAGTTGAACTACAGCCTGATCTCCTCAAAGCCTTGCTGGATAGACACAGTACTTCATGCTAAAGGAGGCCCAACCAAGTACTTAGGGCATAGATGTGTACATACTTTGTTGATGTCAACCAGCATTACATATCCATTAATCCCCATTTTTTTTCTCACCTCCTGTTTGCCTGAAATAGAACATCGGTTCACCTCAAACTTTTTAAAATTTAATAGGGATAAACCTGGGCTCCTACTTAATGGAACAAAATCAGTATTATTCAAGTTAGACACATTTTCTCTCTTCACAGTTTTCGCAGTTTCTCTGTTTACAACCTGACCACCATTAGAATTATCTGCCATAAACTTAGAAATGTAGCACTTATGCTTCAAGTCTGGAAAAGTATTGACATCTGACGAGAAAACTCGTCAGATGTAACTCTGTTATTAATCTCAACCAAGAACATTCCAACAATTTAAGTCTTGCCACCAGATCCAAATTTTACTGCTGTTGCTATGAAATCTGATGGTAAAAAATAGGAACGTGTTGAACATTTAAGATAATGCAGTGACACAGAGATACTGCAGCGCTGCAGGTGAACTGCAGTCAGAGTCTAACAGTAAAGCATGACACATTAATCTGCAGCTCAGTTGCGATTGGCTAATACTTTCCATGTTGATGCAGCAAGATGTTCTGTTACTGACAAATGGCTCAGGCCTCCCTTGGGCAAACAAGCCTATCAGCCAATGAATTCCTAACAGCATGCTGTCCTCTACTAATGGTCTGGTGTCAAGAAACACATCACCATAATGAAGAATCATTTGTTACATATAGACTTACTACGTAAGAGAGGGCTGTGCTTTAAAGTTTGTACGATTGTTGTGCATGAAAATGAAGCTCAGCCATGTGGATTTGCTTGCAAGTGAGCGTTAATGTAATGATTCCAGATAAACATTTGGAGTGGGTTAAAATGGGACGCCTGGAAAACACCTTGAGGCATTGCAGTGTAACAATGCTCTGCAATGTAATTAAGCCACGGAAACAGCAGCTGCGTTGTATCCCAGCTTCTTTGTTTTGGAGTTGAGCTTCATTTGCTGTTAGTGCTTGAAATAAGATATGCGCCCAGGTGGCTGTTGCACCACTTATTATTTTAACAAGGAGCAGGTAGCTGTCAGGCCCTCTGGTGCTATCATCCTTTACTCACAACTTCCCCGGGGGCCAAATTCAGTTTTACATTTCGTGAAACATTTCTGCTCACTGCAGCTGAGCCCTGTGACAACTTAGGAGTGCTGTTGACATTATCTTAGATTACCAACTTCTGTTGAAATGTAAAACTGGTTTCTGTTTTTAATCTCTAAGAAAAGCCCTCGTCCCAGCTGAGCACGCACAACACAGCCATGAGAATCATTCCCTGCAAGGCTGATGCAAAGTTTTCCGTACAAGGAAAGCGCTTTCTAGGCTACACTCACTTCCAACAAAGACTCAAACGGAAACAAAATGCACTCAGTGAGTGTTTTAAGTTTGTTCAGTGCTCTGCTAGACGGCAGCAAAAAGTGCAACATTCATTACACTGTGCCAGGGTGCAGCAGAAGACACATCTAGGTGAACCATAAAGAAATACTCCATTGAAAGCTATTTATGGAAGTATGCTCTGCTTTTGCTAAAAGGGGATAGCAACACAGTTCAGAATGTAAGCCACTCTCATTACTTTAGTAAGTTTACAACTTATAAGTCCTTGCAAAAGCATTCAAGGAATGAACTTTTTCACATTTGTCACATTACAACCACACAGTTCCAACACAGAGGGGAAGATGATTGTCAAGTGAAAGAAGAACAACATAGTTTCCAAGAGAAAACTCTTAAAAGTGCAGGTGCAGGACTTTGTACTCTTTTCTGCAGTCAGAGCAGGAAGTCTTTTGGGGTATGTCTCTTTGCTCATCTGGAAACTGATGTTTTTGCCCATTCTTCTTTAGAATGTGTCTCAAACTCAGGGGTATATCAATAATGACATAGCTCCAACTTCACTCTTGGGGGTTGGAAAAGCAAACGGGTTCTTTCACGGATCCAGTTAGGAACAGGCTCTAACACGTGCCCTGGTTAAGAACAGCAGTGGGGGACAGTCATTGGGGACAGCTGAGGGTTAATGAAGTCGGCTACGGTGCTGAAACATTCACAGCAAAACCAGCAATGGATGAAAAGGTTTTTTTTTTCACCATTTATGTATACTTGAAAACAAAACAAAATTTAAATGTTACAGTATCATTTTGTTTTATTGAATTTGCCAATGAGATGTAAGTTTGATTGTGATATTTGCGTAAAGATGATGACCGTTCTTTCATGTTTTTTGTGCTGATTCAAAAAACAGCTGACTCCATTCACAAGAAGGTAGACTGAGGGAGTTTGTTCAGTTGGACAGAGAATGCCGTAAAACTTCATATCTTTATTAGTTTTGGTTCACTTTTGCGTTGCACTTCTGTTAATAGACCAAACCACCTGGTTATCGTTGCGTAGTTACTACATCTGCTTGTTTGGGGCGCTATCACAAGAAGCTCTCCAGTGTGAGCAGTTACTCAGTGAGCTATCCAGCATGTTGCGTTGTATACATTTTCAAAAATATGTTAAAGGTTCCACAAATCCCAGAATTTGTTATCAGCGTTGAATAATTCAGTCCAGAGTTCAGCCCATATACTGTGGCTTTTTAGCTTGACTAATTCTACATGGTTCATAATGCTCCCTTTTTTTGTTTCAAGTAATGCATTGAAGGTTTTTACCCATGATTCAATGCAGCTCTGTTCAGTGTAGTTATCTAGCTCAGTCCAGAATAATTATTCTACTGAAATAGCCTCTTAGTTTAGCTGTGATGAGAAGCACCTGGGTGCCAAGATTTTAGCCCTCGTCATCCGGGGATCATATTGTTGTCCACCATTTGCTTTACTGGACACATGCATGTCACATGCTTACAGCAAAGGGGTTTTACTTTGATGAGAACTATATTTCTTTGCATTTTAATGTTACATGATCCATTGCTACACTCTTATTCAGAGTCATTTTTGTGTTCCTGGTAATTGTTTGACAAGCATTATTTTTAGAAACCTGTTAGCATGGCAACATTTAGTTCCTCCTTTGTCTAAATTCTCTCAGTTCGATATTTTATATCTCTTTATCCTTCAGGTTAACTTTCTGAGATCCTGTAGCCGCCTTAACTTCTAGACAAGTTTTAGAATAATTTTTGCCAAGTCCAGAGAGAGGAAGGCCGTTTCCTGGGCTCATTAATTTCTCCTCCCACACACTGGTATCAGCATGGGAAGTTTAAAGAGACCCCTCATTTTGACAGCTCTGTATTTGCATAAAGGTCCAGCCTAATTAATTCCAATTGGAGGGGAGAAAAAAGGACTGTGACTCTGAACTCTCACAGGGAGACATTTGAACTGTTTTGCTAGTTGATGTAGTGTGCGGAGCATCTAGATTTAAGCAGAAACACAAAGTTGATGCACGGAAATCCTAACTAACCTTTAAATTTGCCTCTGTGTTTGGATAAAACACCGTATTTTATTTCAACCTGATGGAAACTGATGGAAATTGTCTTTCCATCTGCGTCAGTGTGGGTCCCTTGGGTTATCAGTGTGTGTTTGGGATGTGTTGTGGAAAGGATCTTGCATCTTGCTGTTGGTTGTACTGCTGGCGCTGTTCAGAAATCCTCCGTGGAAGATTGCCTAACAATGCCATCAAAACACACCTTTCCACAGATCTTACTATAGATTACACTTTCCGGAGCACAGCAGCAGAGCAGGCAACCGTGCCAGGCACAGTGGATTAAAAACACTTTGCAGAAGGATGGTCTACAGTAAACATTTTACGAGACGGCAAGTTTTTATCTACTTCCTGGAAGTCAGTCGTAATCTGCTTTTTTTTTTCTTCTGTCCTTCAACAGAAATCAAACCAATTTGTACTCATGCTAGTAGATTGTACTTATACAGTGCCTTCCAATAGTACACCACAATCACAAATTTCAATGTCTTGTATGTAAATATTACACGATGAATCGAAAGATAAGTGCGAAAGAAATGGGACGTTGAAGAAAAATAATATGGTTTCCTAATCTTTTATGAATACAAATATCCTAACAAATGTGATGTGCAACTGTATTAAACCCCCTTTACTCTAATAACCCTGAATAAAATCCATCACATGCCAAAGGCTTTCATAGGTCCCTAATTGATAAATAAGCATCCATTTGTGTGTTATTCGATCTCAGTGTAAATCCAGCAGTCCTGTGAGGGCCTCTGAGGCTTGGTAGAGAAGATTCAGGCATGGCAAGTTTATTTGTACTGTCTAGCACATTTCAGTAACAAGACATTTCAAAGTGCTGAATATGTACAGAACATAGGGAAAGACAACATAAAGAGGAACGTAGGGGAAACGTACCGGCAGCTCAACATAAGTTGGACTACAAACTTGATCTAATGATCTGTCAGTGAACTACAACAGTTTAAAACCTCTTAACCCCAACAGACTCCAGCATTACGGGACGATTTGAACTTTTTTTTTTTCTTGGTTCATTACTCTATGTTCCCTTTGTTTAAACATAGCAAATTTAGTATCCACAGATTATCTAATTTTAAACCAAGATTGTTTAAATGGAGTTTGTAATTTCTGAATAAAACATGATTAGATTTAGGTGTGTTATTTTGAGGTAAAATTCTGAAAAAAAAAAATGGCTTTGGGGAGCTGGTCTTGAGAGCAGCTACAGAAACCAAAGCTCACTTAACTCAACAGGCCAACTATGCGTCAACAGGTCAACTATTTGCCGTGCATTTCAGTTGTCAAGCCTTTGTGGAAGAGTGGAAAAAAGAAAAGGTTTGTTGTAGAGAGTGAGTCATGGTTACAGCTTGCTATGAGCAATTTTGAAGAAACAGCAAAGATGAGGAAGAAGGTGTTCGGGTCAGATGGGAACCAAAAATTGAATGCTGGCTCTACGTGATGTATATACTTCAGTTTTTCTTAGTGTCTTGCCCAAAGACCTTTCAATGCACCAACCTTCCAGCTGAAGGACAACCAGTCCACCCAGAACCACATCCATTATGCTAACACTCCTGGCTGTCTCCAGAAAGACAGCTTCTTTCTGCCTCACGTCTGCTGTAATGATGTCATGAAATCTTATGACCTTGCTTTAAGTGGCCCTCATTTTATTTTCCTTGAAGCAGTCAAGCACGTTACACAACCATTCAGTCTGGATACAACTCTGAAACACTCATTAATTTGGGATTAAATGTGAATCATCACAGATGCCACATTAGATAGTGGTGACTCTTGGCTGGTGGGCAGGGTTCTAATGTCAACCACCTCATGAATAAATTAGATTATAAAGTATTTACATTTTCTTTGTTTAGCACCATATAATTTAAAATCACTGTCAATGATTTAGAAGCCCACAAATCTTTGTTAAAAACTAAATAATACAAGAATAATGTTCTGTGAAAAAACTGTGAGGCTGGTAATAAGAAACTAAGAGACAGACTAGACAAAGAAACGGGTAAAGAGTTTAGAAAAGACTAAATAAATGTAGGAATATATGTTCTGAAGATGATACGCAATGGAAATAATTTCCAGTGCAAAGTGTACAAAGTGATCAATAAAATGATGTCCAGGGATGACATGTAAAAAGTGTCAACATTTAAACTACAAAAATGTAATCCCAACAGTCACGCTGTTTTAAAGTTGTTACATTGAAATGAATTAGAATGAACAAAATGCAATGTAAAGATGGAAATTATTTTCTGATTATGTATGTTTCACATAGAAAATCTTTTTAACCTACAAAATTGTACAATTAGGTATATCAGGATATGTTCAAAACCAAGCAAAGACAACAGACCTTATGGACTTAACATTTCAACACTCCATTTAGTTTTCTTAAAATCAAATAAAATTAAACAATGTTTTATAGTAAACATGTAAAACTCTCCTTCAGATGCCTTATTGAGGTTTTGTAGAGCTTTAACCTGCTGATAATTGTTTCTGATCCCTCTATAAAAACTGTAATCTGCTAGCCTTCCTGCTGGGATCATTTATTATTTTAGGAACAGGGGCGATGTCACACAGTGTGTGTGAGAGTTGGCTGTTAAGTAGAATATTGTTTTAAACACAAAGAGAGTCTGGAGTTGACATCCTACCAGTTGCCGTTCATTGCTGTAACAGCCATTGTTATGTGTATACACAGAGATACTGATAATATACTCAAAGTGGCAAATTCAGTCGTTTTCCTTCAGCAACAACTTTCAGAAAGTATTAGGACGACCTCCCGACCAATGACCTCTGGAGTCAGACAACAGTGCCCCTCTCCCACTACCAGATGCTTGGGACGTGTATTTATCTGTACATTTTTTGATGATGATTTATGAAGATAAAATATGTTTGTATCTGTCCGAACTGATCTTTGAACTAGTTCTTGTGGACTCGAACAACACAGCTCGAGGCAGCAGTAGATAACGGCCTCGATAATCCTCAGAGAGAAGGTTTGTTCTGCAGCCAGAGCAAACTGGCTGTCGCAGCCTGTTTGTGGCGACGTTGACACCCGCAGAATGATGGGTAATGATGTCACTTTGTCACCGCGTTTCTGAATCGCTTGAAAGCAAAGGTTTGGTGCGTTGCCGCCCTGTCATCAGCCGCCTTAGCTCTGGAAGCACAACACAATCAGGCCTGTCATTTCTGCAGAAGGAGGCAGATCAGAGAACGGGGAAATAGGCATGTCTGTACGTGAAACAGGAAGATAAATACAGTCTGGACAACATGTGTGTGTGTGTGTGTGTGTGTGTGTCGCTGCAGAAGCCCGAGCTGTGTGTCACTGAGCTGTCACTTTAGGTTAATGTCGGCTACCTTGTGTTTGACAAACAATGGCATGCCTGCGGAACATCACAGCTGCCTTGTCTCTGGGTCTGATCATCATCATCACGCGGAGAATGCACTTTCCTGCATCTTTGTGGCACGCGGGCACCCACGCATTTGCCGCGTCCTCATACGTGTACGCTCACACAGACGGATTCTCTCATACATGGCCCTCCAGCTGCTGCTTCACCTCCTCTTCAGCTGAGGATCCCATTTAGTACTGAGTGCAGTTTTACCTCAATCATGCACCTGCATATATAGATCAGTTATTAACTACAAGGACCATTTCTGACATTATGTTCAAGGACATCAATAATCACTGAGCAAAAGCTTTATTTTTTCCTAGCTTTTAGGACATGAACACAATAGAGGGATAAAAGCCTTTTATGACTGACAACGCATATAATTCATAAATTTACAGCATGACATCAGAGTTGTCTCCCACATACAATATGTGTCAGTTTTCGGCAGCAGAAGCAATTATGCCATTGTCTGCACAGGGCACAAGTTAAAAGGGCCTGAGACAAACACAGGCATTCATTATCGTCGATACAACAGCAGCTGTAGAGAATAAGTGATTAGTGCATCCTGCAGAGGGATGTAGTAACTGGAGCCAGTGGAGATGGAAGGAGACTGCGGAGAGAAGCTGTCACAATCACAGACGTCCATTTAGCTGGAAATGGGCTTGGAGGTATTTAGGACTGCTAAAGAAGAATGGGATTGAACTGAAATCACAGCTTCAGTGACCTTGGTTTTTCTCTCATCTTTTCAACAGTTTCTTTTGTTAACAAATGGCACATGACTCACTGGTTATTTCTACATAGAAGGAAGTCTATTGTACGGGAGTAAGAGAAAAAGAGCAAAGCTCTTAGGACTTACAAAATGTTTTTTTCCTGAGGCCGTGACTACCCTATGAGGCTTCACCATGTAGACTACAAGGAAGTTTTTTGGTATATGTTTCTAACCACCTTGGAACATTTGGAGGACTGAAAGTTTTTACTATTTTTTTTATGCCAAACAGCTCAAACATAGTTTCTCTATAAATCAAAAATTGTTTCCATCTATTTAGCTCCATCTATATACCATCAACTTTGACCAGTTTCCCTGTAGCTACTGAATATAATCATCCCCACAGCATGGTGCTGCTACCGCTGTATTTTACTGCTAGAATGTTGAGTTCAAAAAAGTCCAATTAAATACACAAAGGTCTCTGGTTCTAACAATGCAAAACATGATTCAGATGAATAGCCACATACATTCATATTGTTTCAAGTCACAGTACTTTCTATATATTTATTCATTAGCAATAAAACCAATAAAAAATAGTATTTTGACAAATTCTAATAAATTGAATTCCAAATGAATTTACCCTGTGTGATCAGTGCAAATAGAACTGTCAGTCCAGTTCATTAGGACTCCATAAGACAATATCACCAACTATTTCTGCATTTTCATTGCAAATAGAGTTATATTTGAGAACGACAACAGCAAAATGTGATCAAAGCTTTAAAACAATGGCTGGGAAATGGAGGGCAAAAAAAAAAAAGTCCCTAAAGCATGTTTGTAGCCACAGTCCTGTGGGTGAGATGACCTGGGAGCTACTCCAGTCAATGAGTCCCTTTCAGTCATGCCTCATTATGGGGTGTTTTGCAGCAGGGACAGTGGTCGTTTTCTCCCCCTTTAGCCGTGTGTGGTGTATTTTCAGTCTTCAGAGAGCATCTGTGTAGGTGCCCATAACAGTATGCATCTACAAGGCCAGTAAACATGTTAGTAATTCGGACAATTACCTTCCTGTGGATTTGCTGGATGATTATGTTGATTTGAGTATGTTTTATTAGTAAGTTTCCTTTTTCTAATTTATTATTTTTCTGTGTGCAAATATTGCAGTCCTTTCTTTTACCCTACCTTGCTCATTTGAATACCACCAGGGCTCTCTCCTGCTTACCGGGTTAAGTACGCAGGAGAAGACTACCATCTGTTTTCTGCATGTTTCCATGGGGAATCAGACCAAGGAACCACCGTACATTCAAAGCAACTCTTTCCAGGTACAGATTACTGTTGAGAAAGAGCGGGTCTAATATTTTAGCCCAATTCAGGTCATAATTTTAATCCTTGACCAGATGATGTATCAGTAAGATTTCATTTTGATACAGTACAAAGCAGAAACTGCACAAGTCTTAGTGCAAATACAGCAGAGTCAGATGATCCTCAAGGGTCCGTCTAATCTGGGAAACGGGCTATTCTGCAGAGGCTGATGCAAATAATAACCTGTTAAGTATGGCACACAACATCTTTGGTTGGTGTTGTTGAAATTATTGCCAGATGAGATCTTACCTCTAGCAGCAAACTCTCTACAATCTTCATTTAGCATAAATACAAATCAGTAGTTGCCAGAAGCTGAAGCTATTGGCTAGATCAATTTAGACAGAGACCAGATAACTCTAATCCCAAAAAAGGCCATAGAGGTTCATGTTCTTACATGGAAGCCTCTGATTATTTACCCTGGAGACTGAGATAGTGAGCAAATCAAAGGTTAGTCCCTTATGACATAAAAAACAGCTGTGGAGGGCAAGAGCCAAAGAGCGGCAAGTCGGTTTATTGTTGGATCAGTGTTACAATCTGTGGCCAAAATGAGTTGTATGTTATTTACCCAACTTCCTTTGATTTACGTGTATCTGGACCTTTGACTGGAACAAAAACCTACAAGTCAGACTTGAGTTTATTGTTCTTTTTCAAGAAATTACACCTGTGTTTCTTCCACTGATACTTAAATGTTTGCTTGCTTCAGATTGGTTTTATCATTTCGCGGTACGAATGAACTAGTTAGCTAAAAACCTTTTTTTGTGACATGATCATGAAAATGATCTGTAGAGGAGGAGGAAACATTCTGCTTTTTAACACGTTGGGTGATACTGATTGGTTCCTTTTAGAACTTGCCTACAGTGGTCATTAGAGGTACTGTATGGATTCACATTTTGTGCATCGGCTTCATTTCATTATTTTGGCCTTTCGGGTGTCTGCTACCCTAGAACGGTCCTGAACCTGATTCTGAGAGAAAAGCCTAAACGTGTCTGTCCCTAAAGGAACAGTCTGTAACAATACTCCAGCACAGAGCCCTGACGTAGTTAAATTGTGCCTAATTAAGGTACTTATTTAGTCAGGGAGGGCTGATTGAGCTTCTTTTGCCACAAACTCCCTGCAGCATCCTTTTTAGCAGGCATTCAGACCGCTCCATTTGTGCTATTCAAAACCCAATACTTTGCACAAAGGAGCAATTTAATGGCACCTTTTATTAGTGAAAAAGCTTCATTATTTCATTTCTTTCCCGTGCTTTGCTCAGTGAGTTTGTCTATGGTGCTGAGTCTTTTTCTGTGTCTTTATCAGGAATTTTATGCTCGCCGTCAGTGCCATCAAGTGAATTCGTATGCAGTATATGCCGTGAGCCAAATGTCACTGCACAGTGGGGAAGGTCAGGACATGCATGAGAAAATTGAATGTTCTGGATGGGTTTACACACCGAGAAGAGAGCATTACAGTAATCAATACCCGCTAATTTTTCTTTAAGAAGATGGACTTTATCACTTGACAGCTCAAACTGATAACTACGTTGTGACTTTAAAGTGGCTGTTATATCAGTTGGGTTGCAGCTACTCATTTTATGCATACTCTAAAGGAATTGATATCAGGTTTTATAGAATAGAGCAGCATTTTGGATTTAGAACATGCTGTCAGGGCACTTTGAATTGTTCAGGGTTCTGATTGGATAATTTATGCAAACATGTGGTGCAGGTCTCTGCAGGATGTTGAAAAAAATGTGTTAAATAATTTTGTGAGTGAACCTCTTTTTCTCCTCTTGTCTCGAAAATCTTGTTTTGGTTGTATTTTTATTCCGGTGCTTCGTGGTGTTTGGTAGTCATTGCTTTTATGTCGTGACATTAGCTGGGATGAATCTGACACCGGCAGTTTGGTTGCATAAACAATAGATGTTAAACTTGTCTACTTTTATAGTTGTTTTATTCAAAAGTTGAAACTTGGCTGCCTTGCCTGAACTTGGTGGGACTTTGACAAATCCCTGTTGTTAAATTAAACCGTCATTGCCCAAAAATCATCCTATTTTTGGGCAATAATTCCCCAGTCTTTACTATATTTTAGTCATGCTTTCATCACAGAGAAGCTCTCATTAGAGGTGTTAGATTTGTGTCTACTTGTGTGAAGCCCTATGTACAATGGTACATATGTTTCTAAACATGACTGCCATTTAGTAATGAGTTTTAAATGAATGCTCCAACAATGGCCGTCCTTATACCGCATATTTAGAGCCACGACCAAAGATTTCTCTACGATTTACCCACAGTCCTCGTCTTTTGTCTACGAAGGCCAAAAATCTCCCTCTGTGTAACAGTCATTAGTTGGTTGGAGTTATTTCATACTCTTTGTATCTCCAAATGTTGTATTGAATTGATCTTTGTGAGAAGCTTGGGATATTGTTCTATAACCCAACCGTAACGCCTCCTTAGTTTTATCCCTGACCTGTCTGCTGCGCCCCTTGGTCTTCACGGTGCTTTTTGTTCCCTACTATTCCATAACAAACCTCTGAGGCCTTCAAAGAACAGCTGGACTAATTCTGAGATTAAAATACACACATGTTGACCCGACTTCTGAAGGGAATCAGCTGCAGTGGATTTTATTGAGAGGCATCAGAGTACAGTGAGCTGAATAGCAATGCATGGCATGCTTGTCATTTATTATTATTCTGCCTCAAAATATATATTTTTTCATTTTATTTCTTTTACCACATGAAATCTCAATAAAATCAACAATCATTTTCTTTATGATTAAAGAAAATGTGAAAAAAGTTCAAGTATTTGAAAGTCACTGGCGCTTGTAAACCCAGCAGGAATGCACCAAGGAATGAAATATTTCCTGATAAATGAACTTAATAACACAGATGGTACTGCCTGTGAACTAAGTAATTATAAAATGTCGTTCTTATTCGTTCTCTAGCTGCTACTGTCTCTGTCTTCATGCTGCCAATTATGAACAGCTTCTCTTTGCCAGCACTATGACTTCCAGTCAATCCCAATGTGATCTCTGCTCCGCCTGAACTGGAGATTGACTGCTTTGCTGGGCGCCAAATCAAAACCTAATTACCTGAGCACTTGATTGTCTAAATCACAGCCCAAAGTGTAAGAAAGGGCAGAGGCTCAGTCGGTGCTGCCAGGTACCCACCTGACGAGAGGGGCAAAAAACTAATGAGCCACGGAGCTGCAGGGAGATACTGTAATTACGATGTTGAGTGTCTGCCTTAGTAGTGCTGTGGCTCTTCGAGGGCAGTTCCGCTGCGACGTCTTATGAATCAATTGTTTCAGGAGGATGTTTGAATGTCAGGCAACGGGAACAGTAACAGGAGAGGTGTAAGTTGCAGTTTTTTTCTGAGTTAATTAAAGGAGAGCAGCATCACAGCGGTGAATGAAAGTGAGAGGTCAGGAAGTGAACAGCTTCCTGTGGGTTGATCAGTTCAGAAGAGACCAAATTACAACTTAATGTTTGTTTGTGTAAGACTCTGCAGAGCTTCCTCTTTTGTTTTAGTTCTTTTCTTGCCAACACTAGCTCTCTTTTTGGATAATTTTGTCACGTGGAGACGACAAGACAGGCTATTTAATATTCTTGGTGTTTCTTTTCACACAGCAGCTCTAAACTTTAGGACAGTTTTACTGTTTGGAAAATGGTCCACATCTGGAGTAGTATGGGGGAGGAAATATGAATGGGGAAACAAAACTTATTTGTATTTCCAGGCTTTATCACCTATCCTATTTTCTAAATTGAATTGAATTACACAACAACATCTCACGCTTTAGATTTCCTGTAGAGCTCTGTTCAGACCATCTTCTGAAAATGAAAAGAGAATGGCACATCTGCAAACCTACCAAGACATGGCGGTCAGGTAGAGCATGAAGCACATTAAGCAGAGAAGATGTCACGAGGCCAATTGTAACCCTGAAAGAGTTGCAAAGATCCGTGGCTCTGGTGGGAGAATCGGTTTCCAGGACCACAACTGGTTGTGCACTCCACAAATCCAGCCCTAAAGGAAGAGTGTCAAGCAGAAAGTCATTATTTGCAAAAAGCCTCAAGAGGTTGTTTGCTGTTTGTTACAGTGCATGTAGGGAACACCGCATATATGTGGAAGGTGCCCTGGTCAAATTAAACCAAAATCTGAACTTTTTAGCCGCTGACAATATGTGAAGTGCAAAGTTAAACTAACATCACACATTACACCCAACATACATCACATCCATGGTAATACATGGCGTTCGCAGCATCATGCTGTCGTGACGCTTTTCTCCAGAAGGGGAGACAAAGTTGATCAGAGGTGATGGAGCAATGAATGGAGCAAAACATTTAGACAATACGGGAATAAAACCAGGTAGAGGAAGCAAGGGGAGGACAGAGGAAGCAAAAGACTGGAGGCTGGAGCAGACGTTCACCTTCCAGCAGAACAACGACCCAATCATATACCCAGAGCTACAATGAGATGGTTTAAATCAAAGCATATTTATGTGCTAGAGTGGTCCAGTCAAAGTCCAGACTTAAATCCAATTTAAAGTCTTGAGCAAGACTTATGTTTCCTGATACTCTTCATCCAATCTGACTAATCTTGAAAACTTTAGCCCAGAGCAATAGACATAGTCTCTGTTTCTAGGTGTGCAGAGCTGATAGAGATAATATACCCTAAAAATCTTGCAGCTGCAGTGAAAAGTGGAACTCCATAGGCCACACTTTCCAGCTTATCTTTGTAAAAAATTTTGAAAACCCTGTTCTGTCTTCCATCCACCTCATAATCCTGCACTACTTTGTCTTGCTCTGTCACATACAGTTTCATTAAAATATATTGAAGTTTGAGCTGCCAAAATATATTAAAATGAGTCATGAACCATCTGTTAAGGCCTTGCTTGTTATAATATGAAGTTAATTAAACTGAACCCTTTTTTCAAATAGCAGCCTTGATTTTTATACCACATTGTTTGGATCCAGTCTGTTTTTTTTATTAGATTTTTTGTTGTTGTCAGTATTAGAGGGAGGTCAAAACTGTCACAAGCATTCTTGGCTTTGCTGGCAGGTTGCTGAGGCTGCAAACGCAAAAAAAAATAAAAAAAATAAAAAATCTTTGTTGGATATGTCATCAAAGCTCACAGATAAGCGTCCGGTATATTTAATGTATAAACCTCTGAACTGAAACAGTATTTACCCGCGTCTGTCAGTGAAGGCGTGTGTCTCCATTAGATGAAAAGGAAGCTGCTTTTAGCTTTGTGCTGCCGCTGCTGTGAATCTAAAGTGGTAGGCCAGCTTGTTTTGTGTACAGCGGTTATTTATCTTTATCTTCGCCACAGCGGCATAAGATCTTTGAACCTGATAAATAGGGCGTGATCCTTTGGTCCTCGAGTTGAGTTTTCTTTTTGACAGAAGTATTGATTTACCCTCACCCTTACTTAAAGAGGGTGCTGTAATTGCTGCCATATAAACTGTTCATTTGCTATTGACCAGTCTGTGAGTGTGTGCTTGACCAATAAGCCCATAATAGCGTCTGGATGTGGACAGGTTATTCTTCTCCCTGACCCTATATCGAATGAAAAATGTGTTCCAGCTTACATTAACGTATAATCAGACCCCCATAACCCTTGAAGAATGAGTAGGTAAAGACAATGGAGGCATAAATGAATAAATGTCATAATTCTTT
>NW_023397281.1:0-46305 GCF_011125445.2 Fundulus heteroclitus
TGAGAATAAACTACATTTTTTCCCCCCAATCAAACCCAAACAAATTTACAAACTGGAAGACAACTTTTTGAATAGCGGTAAATGTGCAAAACCCTTTCTAAGTTTTGGATCTACGGTGATTTGCACGTCCCTTTCCTAGCCCTCTAATTTTAGCTTCTTAAAAATGAGACTGGAGAACTTTTGACTTGACAGTTTTGGACGCTGTTGCTTTAAGAGCCGTCTTTAAAAAGACCAGAGACCTTCGTAGATGTAGGAATCGACACCTTTTACGGTAAGGTTAGAGTCACTATTTTATCACATTTTCAGAGCGGCTCTCCAAATCTGATGTTTAAAAAAAAAACACCAGGGCACATTTCTAACGAGTTCTTTTAATGTGGGCATAATCTGTGCTTTTACCTCTGATTTTCACATTTAATAACACACCGCTCTGTGAATTTCCCCAAAGGTTCTTTGCTTTTTCTCCTAGGTGACGCGTCACCGTGATGAAAAAAAAAAAAAAAATCGATCAGCTGACCCATTTTTAACACACATTAACATTCATGAGGTGCTTTTCTGGTTGAATCTGGATGTGCAGAAGCCAGAATATGAGGCGGAAGCAGCTCCACTAACGTTCAGGTACAGCTGTGGTCCATAAAAGGGAAATTGCGTGCTGGTGTGCATGCTTTATAAATCTGATTTATTGTGGTGTACGTCATTTTGTTTTTTTGGTTGTACGTAAACCTTTAGTATGGATTCTACGCAGCGTTTTATAAATGAGACCCCTATTCTTTAATTTAATGTCCACAAATCGTCTAGCTTTCTATCTTTTATCATCACTGTAACGAAATGTTTCCCTCCCCTGCAGAGCTCCCATCACACTGATTGTACCTTGCTGCAGATCTGTGAGGCTCTGAGGAGACTTCTTTTAAGCATCTTGTCGACCTGCTCACAGGGTAAACAAGCTCCGGACGGTACACCCGGTCACGTTGGGAGTTGTTTTGAATATCGTTCCACTATAGACTATTTTCCAGGACGGTGGTGTTGGCGGGTGTAACATTGCCAGACCTCATACGCTGACGCTGCCTTCACCTGAGGGCATTTTTAGAGACAGCTTCTTTTATTTGTTTTTACCACAGTGTTCACTGCCTCGTTTTTTTTTTTGTTTGTTTTTTTACTGAATTTTTTTATTTATTGCAACTTACATAGACATATACGTACAAGCCCACATTTAGTCTGCTGCTCTTCACCTACGATATACTTAAAGCAACTTTAAAAGTATATGCATCAGGTTAAACAAGCAGGTGACGTGATTAAACAGGAGTAACATACAAACATAGCTATAGGTGGTAAATTAATAAGCAACGCAAATGAAGATAAATTAGTTAAAATAATAATAATAATAATAATAAAAAAAGAGAATTTTATTGCATTAGTATGGGGTCATGGCCGTTTTCCATCTGTTAACAAATATGTCTTTTTGAAGCCTCAGTCAACAAGTTATTCGTTTCATATGACAGATTTCCCAGACTTTTCAGTCCACATATTTTACGTTGGAGGGTCGGGCTTCAGCCATTTAATCAGCAATAATTGTAGAAAGTATTTTTTTCCTCCTTTAGTAATGTCATTTGGTATTAATCCAAGCGGTACAATCTCAGGATCTTTGTTAAACGTTTTCTGAAATACTTTTCTAAGTGCCTCAAATATCTCGTCCCACATCTTTCTCATTTTAGGTCGTGTCCTGAGTGTATGAGTAAGGTTACCGACGTGTGACCCTCAACTTCTCCAGCATTTATCTCAGCGTATGGTTCCCATTTTGGATATGAGCGCTGGTGTCCTAAAGAATCGTATTATTACCTTCCACCTGAATTCCCCCCCATGTGTTAGCAACTTAGTGACTTGATGCGCTTCTGTACATGTTTCCTCCCACCTGTCCTGCTGTACATCTATGTTCATTTTGCTTTCCCACTTTTCTTTGATCTGAAGAGTTTCGTCGGGATTCATATCTATAAGTAGCTTTTAAAAATGGCCGATAATTTTCACATTCCCACTCTCTCGTTTTGAGATGGAACAAATGGTGGATTGTCCTGATAATTAATGTTCAACAGAGTCTGCATCTTGATCACACATTATAGAATACTATAGAAGGTCCGTTCTTCAGTTTCTGTTGTTTACTTCTATTACTTGAGCTCCTGATGTTAAAAACATCCATACGTAAAAATATTTTAGAAAAACAAACGGCCTGGGCTCTGATTTGACTGTAGCAAAAAAACCTTATCTAACCCGATGATAAACCACTAGCTTTTCAAGCTTCTGTGAAGCACAAGAAACATCCCTCAGGTTAATCCTGTAAGATAAAAGCTGGGTTTCAAAAGCAAAAGGAAAAGGCGGGATAGAAACTGAGATGGAGAAAAATAGACCTACAACGACGTCGTAACCTCTCTGCTTTGGCAGACCTTCATTCAGCTGAAATCCTTCACAATCCAACATCGCCCCTAATCTGCCACTCGGGTCGATGTCTGTGTGCCGCCGTGTTTCACCTCTCTGATGGAGGCGCTCAGCTCCTCCAGCCTGTCGGAGGCTCGCTCATGCGGCTTCTTGCCGTTCTCTACGTCGAACTGCCGCTGGGTGGTCTGCAGCTGGACCGATACGGCCACAGCGATGTCCACCAGCTCTGTCATCAGCTTCATGGCTGAAACAGAGCAGAGACAGAAGTCAAAGCCTGGCAGCCGCAGAGCCCTGCAACAGTATTCATGCGTAGACCATTTCAGGTTTTTTTGTGTGAAGAGTTTCATTTTTTGAAACTAGAATCTGAGCGGTGTGCTGTGACCCCTGACTAAAAGCTTTTAAGACCAACTTCCACTGCAGCTGAACTTTGTTCATCTGGAAGCTTTTGCTTGATCTTTGTTACAAAACGGCTCAAATCAGTCAGCTGGAAGGAGAATGGCTGCTCCAGGCTAGTCTTTCACAGCTTTTACCCCGAGTTTTAGCTCCATCCGTTCTTCCATCAGATCTGATCCGTTACTCCTGATCCGCTCTAGCAGACACACCGTTATGCTGCTGCACGCCGTGCTCCATGATGTGTTAAAGGTGATATGCAGAGTTGGTTTTGCTTTTCTGGGGTTTTGTACATGAACAAAAATGGTTTTATTTTAGCTGACCTGGCCAGAGCTTATGCCCCTTTGCTCAGCCTGTAAGTTTAGATGGCCGGCCACGTCTTTGCAGTTGTGCCATATTCATTCCACTTTAGACAAGTGAGCCGCTCAAAGCTAGGAATGATGCTTTATAAATAAATACACTTGTTCTGATGTATTCCACTTTCTATTCAACTCTATCCCTGATCTCTCTGTCGCGTCACTTTGGTCTTTACGATGCTGTCTGGTCACTAATTTCCTGAGTTTAATAAGGGACATCAAATTAAAAGGGACAGTAAACATATAGAGCAGATCAAGTACGACTTTCCTTATATCAGGGGTGTCCAACTAATTTCTATATGGGGCCATTTTGGAATCATGAGGCCTTTAAAAGGGCCACTTGCATGTGTAGAGGCGATACTTTTCATTTCATAATTTCATTCCAGTTTACACAGTAGTATAAAAAATGCACAGTAACATAAAAGTAGCACCCTTAGGCCCAGTTTATACAGTTTATCTGCAAAAAAAGTTGATATTGGGGTGAGTTACACTTACAGGAGGCACAGTTTTAGCCACTTTATACACTTTAAAAGGATATACGACTTTTTTTTGACTCTCGAGGGCCGGATAATTTACCTTGACGGGCCGGATTTGGCCCGCGGGCCTTGAGTTTGACACCTGTGCTTTATACAATATGTTATTGTGGTTTTTAACCTATTGCATTCAACTTTGGGGTTGCAACATGACATATTGTGAAAACCTTTAATGACATGAATACTTTTGCCAGGCACAGAGTACGGATTCAGTCTGTGACAATCAGGAGATGCGCCACTTTCCGCGGCGCCTATGGCGTCCTGCCTTGCTTACCCATTAAGGTACTGGTGTGTCTGAAGGCTCTGACCTGGGAGTCAGACAGCCCGGTGAGTAGAGCCAGCAGGGAGGGGAAGAGAAATTCGTCGTAGACGTAACTGTTGCGACACGAGCGCACCAGGACCCGCAGAAACTCACACAGGCCGGCTTTGAAACGCTTCAGCTGAGGACCAGGGGTGCTCAGAGGGTAGTTCACAGAATCCTGACCAAAGATGAGAGCAACAAATAAAAAGAAGAAAATACAGTCAATATTCTGCTGCCTGCTTTGTATCATAATATGGAGCCTGTGGTTTATTCTAATGACAAAGACAGTGCTGATGAACTAATTAAAGTGTTCATTTATCACCATTAGATTGTAATTAGCCTTTTTAATCAGGCTGTGCGCCATATTTCAGATCACGATCTCATGGGACACAGAGATTATGAGACTTTTGAAACTAATTGCTGGGTTAATCAAACTGGGAAAGCAGAAAAAGAGATGAAAAAAATAAAACAGAACGTTTAATGTTAAGATTGACCTAACACTAAATTATAAGTACGGTAACAATTTGTTTTCCGTCTTACCTCATTGAACTCCTTTGTTAGCGCGCCGATAATTTCAGCATTCTCCATGCTTTCCAACATGTCTCTGTTCACCACACCTGAGCAAAAAGATCACAATTAAAACCTAAATAAAACGCACATAAAAAAAAAAAAAACTATCTTGGAACATCTGGTATCCTCTAATTTAAATTTTTCCTTTGCTTTAATCTAAAGCCGTCAACAGCACAGAGATCAATACCACACATGACATCCTGAGCTGCAGATGGAAAGAAAATCCCCCCCCCCACCTCACTACAAACAAGCGTCCCGTTTAACCTCTGACCTTTGCATCCGCAGGACTGAACAATAAAGTTGATGAGCACCAGCAGGCCTGCCTCTTTGCTCCGTTTGTAGCTGCACAGCCACTCCTCCACCACCGTCTTAAGATCGACAGGGAGACACCAGTCAATGAGGAAGGCACACATAGATCAAGGATCAAATGGAGTTAAAATGCAGTAACAGTATGGATTTCAGATCTACTCGACCATTTAACCCAGTTCGATGCTAATTTTGGTCCTTTCCTTTTGTTATATAATTATTCCTCCAAATCTTTACCCAAATCAGATTGCCAATAGCACAACAATGCCTGGAATGGACAGTGTTGGCCATCGCTGACCCTTCCTCCTCTTTGCTTATAAAGGCAATCCTTTAGGGCAGCATCAAACATTGATAGCACATAATCGCCCTTCTTTTTGTAAGCTTGTTTCACTTTCCCTTCATGGTGTCTTGCATATTATTTCGCCGTACATATAAATTTGTCTGTTACTGACAAATGCCATAAAATGTTTTATACAATTTCCGTTTCTTTTACATATATTCTTCTTTTTTTTTTACATTGCATATACTTTTTACTGCTTTTCATTTACTTCTCGTTTTTATTCAGAGCCTTGCAACAAACTCTCATTCAAATGCACATTGTGAATATGCAGTTGAATGACCATAAAGTCTACGTCTAGAAAGTCCTCTGTGTATTGTTACGTCCCACCTCCTCCGCGTGCTTTTCGCCTGCTCCTAACATTGTGCTTACCACCATGGCAGTCTTTCCAGAAAACACAGCATCATAGATATCCTTCGCACTGATCCCCTGGCTTTCCTCGCTCACGCTCGTCACACGGCGAGAGGAGGGCTTTCTGGATGTCCCCTGGGAGGGCGATTGCCTCTGCTGGGAGGAGTCAGGAGGGGTTTTGAAGGGGCTGCTGGGGCTGGATGTCACCCTTACAGCATTACGCCTGGGTCTCTTCGGTGGCTTTACATGAAAGAGAATTATTTAACATGTTGTGGACTGCTAGTCACTGTGAATGAACATGATGTCCTATTCTAGGGGTCTTTTAAAGCAAGATCCCATAGTTTTACCTTTTATAACAACTGAAAGTGATACTGATATTGGGGATTTTTAAATATATCTAAACTGAAACACAAACCAAACACAATTTGTCAAAGTTAAAATTCCATATTTCTCAGCATTTAAATGTTTTACACCCTCATTTTAGGCATTTAAAAGTGAATACAAAATTGCAATGAGTTTAAAGAAGACATATTTTCAGTAGTCAGGGCTTGAGTACAGAATCTGCAAAAACCCCAGACTGTAAGAAAATGTAGAGTTGGGTGGCTGGAAAAACAAATAAATGGATAGATGGATGGACAGACAAAGGGAAAGACAAATATTCTTCCATTCTCTTATATTTCAAACGTATCTGAAATGTTAAAACCAATCACATTAAAAGGAAATAATATTTACCTTGGACCCAGCCACTGCTTGTTTACGTCGCTTCTGAGGAACGAAGATGCTACCAGAATCTGAGGAACAATCCAAGTCCTCAGGACTAAGAACAAAAAAGACTAAATTAAGACAGGTCTCGAGAAGAATAAAATATAACTACTCATTATGAGTAAAATAAGCTGTAAGCATACAAAAAATAAGTCACTTTATGATGATGTTGATTTAAAGTTAACCAGTTAAGTCCACATTAGAGATACGGGCCTGGGTGACTTTACCTGTCCAGAACTGAGCTTCCATTTTCCATAGTAGCTGAAACAGAACACCGTGGATTATGGATCATTATGGATCGTGTTACCATGATGGATGTCTGGTTAGCTTATTTAATTCATCATTACTAAAATTAAAACCGGTAAGTAGACAAAAATGAAATTAAGTTTATCTTCTGAATTCAAAAGTGGACGATTTCTCTGAACTGTATACGCTTTAGAAAGTTTTTTTTTTTTTTTTTTTTACCGCTTACGGCTTTGAACATGCAGAAATAATACCTAGCATAGAAAAAGCTAAGTATCGCTAGCTGACAGGCGTAGCTACAGGAAAGTGACACTTTGAAAACAAAATAAATATGTGTAAGACAAACTACAACTACTAAACTCCCACAAGTACACACGACGAAAATTATTTTTTGCCGTGTGAAAAAAAAAACTTAGTTAAGCAGTACCTTACGTCTTGGGCAACTATTTTTCTTCTACCGACATTAGCAGTGAACTACAAGCCGCGAACAAATCCTCGCAGCGGATTGGTCAGCATTGTCTCGCGCTAGAACCTGATTGGTCTGTCTCAAAACTCAGATGCTCGAAAGTGCCGCCATCATTAGATGGTTTCGTACAAGTTCGGTGGAAACTCGATGTTTGACAAGTTTTTGCAACTTAGTAGTTATCTAAGTATTATATTCATTTTATTGGGCTGTTTGATAATTAAAGTTGTGTTTTACTGCCAAGTTTTTGACAAATAGAGGGAGGGCGGGCTGGTGTTCAGGGGCTCTGCATCTTTTCTTTCCTCTTTCGGCTTCTTCTCTCTCTCCCAGCTTCCATTGTTCTTTGAACCAGGCTGAAAAGCTGCTTCCGGTTTGATTTTCAAAATAAGTGTTCCATATTTCAAATTAACCTTTGCTTATGAAATTGAACCGCCTCCATGAAATCAGCTCTAAATATGACGTTCGTGGTTTATTTTCTGCTTAGTAATGCTACATGTTATCCAGGAAATGTGTGCAATAATGCATATTTAAAACAGCATAAATAAATTTGAGGCATAGAACAGTAGGAGACTCCTGGGTTTGTTTTTACACTATGCCTGCTCAAATGATCTAAGGTGCCTTGCAACAAATGCCCCCGTTATGCTTTGAACTTTTTTCATGCGGCAAAAAAATAAATAAAACAAATCAGCATATTAATGGGATTTTGTGTTGCACACAATGACCCAAGCAGCATATAACTAGGAGGGGAATTACATGGGTTTTGAAATTTGACCACTGCAATTTTCATTGCCACTAGCCCCCTTTACTATAATACCCCTGAATAAAATCCAGTGCAGACAAATGCCAAAGTAAATTGCAATATTGTTATTCCAACTGTTCTGTGGCCTCCGAAGTTTCATGGGGAATATTGATGAACAAAAAGAAACATGAAGACAAAATAACCCACCAGACAGATTAGCTTGTGGAGAAGTTTGAATAGCTGTAAATCGGAAGAAAAAAAAAAACCCATAGTACATAAACTACATAAGTTTTGCTTTTTTAGAAAAAAACAAACAAACATACGATGTCAGAATTAAAATGACGAAGATTCTCTGCTCAGAAGAGAAAAATTTAATTATATGGCCTTGACACACAAAAAAAGGTGTACAGGTACATCTAAAAATCCATTACACCACGTAAATGCAGGTTGCTCTGATCATGGCCTTCAGGTCATCTGCATTGTTTGACCTGGTGTCTTTTGTCCTGCTCTTGATTTCCAACTGAAACTCAAACTATACCTCCATATGAAATGAGCACTTTGGACCACTGAGTGATCAAGTTTTTTTTTTCTCCTTAGCACAGGTAAGATGCTTCTGACATCGTCTCTGGTTCAGAAGCGGCCTGAGACGTGGATTCTGACATTTGTATCCCATGTTTAGGTTTTTGTCTGTGTGTTGGGGCTCTTGATGTGCAGCGTCATTCCACGCCTCAAGAAGCTTCCCCAAATTCTTGAAGGGATTTTGCTTGACAATCCTCTCAAGGCTGCGGTTCTTCCTGTCGCTGGTGCACTTTTTCCTACCACAAGTTTTCCTTCCACTTAACTTTCTATGAATATGCCTGAATACAGTATTCTGAACAACCAGTTTTGTTTTAGCAATGACCCTCAGTTGCTGGTCAACGACTGTCTTCTGTCTTCCCTGTGACAATGTAGGCCATAAAATGGTCATTACATAACATTTACACATCAAAAATGTTGAATCTAGTAATATGCATTGTAATTTTAAGACATTTAGTTTTGCATGTGAACAAATACATTCTTGATCCATTTTAATCCATGTGTAATGAATTTATATAATGTGCGAGTTTCATTTTCTGAAATGAGGGACAAAAACATTGACCTTTTTTTTTTTATAATATCCTCTTTTTTTAACATGTGGTACTGCACAAAAATCTGAATACGCTATCGTAACAGGGAAACGTGGTGATGGCACCTTCGTGCTGTGGGGATGCTTTTCTTTAGCAAGAACCAGGAAGATAAAAAAAATTCAAACAGATCATGGGAAACATGCACACACACTAAGAGCCTAACACTGATTTGAGCCCGTTCACCAGAGGAACTAACCCCCCACAGAGCTACGGTGTGATAGTTTAGATAAATGCCTAATCATGTGTTAGATTTGTCCTTTTAATGCTCATCGCTAAATCCAAGTGTGAATCTGTGGCACGACTTGTTAAACAGCTGTTCACAGAAGCTCTCCATCCAGGACGCCGGACAATGCAGTTTAAATGAAAATTTAGACACAAAGCTGCATGCAACATACCCTATAAGACCCACCGTCTTTTTAAGGTTCTACAATTGATTGACTTAATGGGAGGCTGTGTTCAAAAGAATGCCACTGTTTTCATCTTTATCTAGGACAAAAATGAAAGCCATGTATCATTTCCCCTTTCCGTTAGAATTAACATTGGTCTATCACATCAAATACTAATCAAGTACACAGTTTGTGGCTGTAATGTGAATTTAAGAGGTATGGATCATTTTTCCCCATCTCAAGTAACAGAAGCTTTAAAGATCTAAAGTCCTGTTCGAGTTTATTTTGAAGGGAATCCCTTTTCCGGCGTGGCTATGGTGAAATGTTGTGGGTTTGACAGGTGGCGCGTCAGATTATGGTAAAGTCGGGCGAGGAGTTCCTCATTCATTCTCCTCCTGTGTTTACGCGCAGCAGCGGGTATCCCAGGAAGGGAAAAAAAAAGAAGATACAGGGGAACACCATGGAAACAAGTGATGTAGAAACAAAAACCCAGACCGGATGTTGATCGGGAACACAATGACTACTTTCTAAGGCTAATGATTTTGGATCCCGTTCATAGTTTCCACTTTTGCGCGCATCTCTCCGCTCTTCTGTGAACCCACCCACCCACCCGTCTGCCGCGGGGGTCGCCTCTTTTCATGTGGAGTCCCGCGATGAGGATGGAGACGCGGCTGCTGGTTTGGCTCTGCGCCGTCGCTGCCCTGTCGGGGAACCGGAGCCCCGCCGGTGCTGCGGGGAGAAGCTGCGCTGACACCCGGCAGGTGTACTCGGAGAAGGGGTACAGCACCAACACCGCTCCTGTGACTCAGATCTCCGGTAAGACGAACAGTCCCACCGCCATGCGCCCTGGAACAAGGGCGCAGCCTCCTCCATAGTTTACCTTAGAATGAATACATCTAAAATGGTACACAGGGGAGTCAGATATGGCTTTTACTAAATCTCATTCTAACCCAATATAGTTAAAATCTGCATGAGAAAGTGTTTCACAAAGGATATTTTGACTCACAAGGGAAAAGGAGAGAGGGGAGAAAAAAAAGCACCAGAACATCAGGATTAGTTTTCCTCAAGAGAGATGAAGCAATGCTGTTTTAAACAAATTACACCCGCCCCGTCCTCCCCTCTGCGGGGTTTAAATAGGATGATTAAGGGGATGAGCAAATTGCCAACACCGGTGCAACAAAGAACCTCGCCCCTAATTAGTCTTTGCTCTGGCCCACTGTTAAATCCGTGCATGCATGCAGCCCATATATGGACTCTGTTCACTGGTGGTGATAATCAGCATCAAATGATTCATACAAGCACATTTGGAAATGATTTCAAGTTTTTTTTTTTGGTAAAGGGATACTAGGAATTATTTTTTTAGATTAAAATCACAACAACAACAAAAAGAAGCCCAAATGGTTCATGCAGAGATGCATGGGTCTGCTTTTTGTAGCCATAGCCTCATGCCTGTAAATCCTTGCTCGGCTATACTCCCACACAGACATTAAAGTGCTTTTGTAATTAATCGTGGGTAAAAAGGGGTAAAAAAAAAAATGTTTGCTTGCAGGGCATTTATTTCATGGCAAATCAACTCAGTGTGTGAGGCAACCGCTGAATTGATTGATTTTGTGTGCTGGGCTATCACCGCCTGAGTCTTTGGCTGGCTGTCCCGTGGGCCAGGGGAGCAGATGGCCAGGAGAGAGGGAGAGGGATGAAGGGAGGCAGTTCAGAAATGGAAATACAGGGATGAGAATGGGCTGATGGTGAGCCACACGGAGAACAAAAGAGACAGAGGGGAACGTCAGGCTGGGAGGAGTGGGGAAAGACACTTTTCAATGTATCAACAACCAAATATTCATGTCGGGTGCAATTATACTGCAGAAACAAAGATTTAAACCTTCTCTGCTCTTTGGGCACTGTGTGTTACCCCCCTCCTTCTCCTGGTTGGCTCATGTTTTCAGATGTTATTACCAAAAGAAAGATGACCGGACCTCAGCTGACAAAGACAGAAAATTTAAATTTGAATAATTCATGCTGATAAATTGCAATTTCCTCCCACAGTGTTATCTTTAATTAGATTTTCCTATCAAATGAACCCATAAATGGGAAGTAAAATTAAGCTCACCCCTCCTCCCCCTAACAAAAAAAAAATGGCCATGTGATGCTAGCAAGGTCATCACAAGGTAGTTGTAATTATAGGTGAAAAGCTGGAACATGTAATTTTCTCTTTGACCAATCTTGTTTTATTCAAATAGCGGTGAATCAGCGCCGTAACCTTGCCGTCCGTTCTGGTGTTCAGGTGAGCACCTGCGACTCTGTCCTCAGGATTATACCTGCTGCTCCAGTCAGATGGAGGAGACTCTGTCCCTGCAGAGTGAGAGGGACTTCCTGAAAGCCATCGAAGACAACAGCCAGTTCCTCTTGACCACCTTCACCCAGAGACACCGCCGCTTTGACGGTGAGAGGAGAATATAACATGAGGTCCTTCTGCTTTTAAAGTAGATTGACGGAAAAATATTTGTCTTTTAAGCAAGGAGAAAAAAAAGCCACCTATTGCTGGGTTTTTAAGTGCATCTGAATTATTTACTGCTTTGTTGTATTTCTGTGTGTGTGTTTTTTTTATTTTTTTTTATTTTTTTTCCTCTCAGCTGTTGGTCTGCCACTATGGGAGTTTTCCACCGTTTTAAAGGGAAAGTCCTCTCCACTGTCGCCTCATACTTGCTCAGGATGAAGGATTGATGCCAAACTAATGACTACTTACAACTTTCCGGCTTCCATAGATGAATTCATTTTTAGCAACTGAATTTGACGGTATAGGATTGTGTCTGAGGTTGGATTGTATTAGTAAGAATTAGATGTATTTGAGTATATATTTCTATGTAATTGCATATGATTTGGATTAGGGTGTCTTGTTAAGTACCTGAGCTGACATTTGTTGTCGTTCTCCCTTTTGATAGCTTTAAAAGCTATAAGGGCCAGCTAGAAAACCCAATTAGGACTTTTTAGTGTTAATTTCCATTCAGTCACACGTAAAACTATCTGTACTCCGAAAGACATTTAAGGAATAAACAAAACCCCGGTTTAGTTGCTACATGTGTTCAGGCTTTACATAGACCAATCAGTTTTGGATCAGACGCTTTCTCACCTCTAATAACACCCCCCCCCCCCCCCCCACACCTGCACTGCAGATTTCTTGTCGTAAATTTAAACTATTTTGAATGAACCACAATGACTTCACCATAACATGTGTTATCCAGCCAGCCTCAGTCTGAGTACTTCCAACCACAGCCTGCAAACTGACCTTCTTGAGTAAAATTAGTTAACTCCCCCCTTTGACGCATCTGGAAATCGTTTTAATGAGCTTCTACACTGAAGAGGATTCAGCTCTCTTTGTGGGGAATTCAGATTGTAATGCGTCAGGTTTCTGTTTCATCCGGCTCACCAGCCGAATTTACACTTCCCCTCCTACCTGCCGTGGACTGTTATCACTTCTCTCTTTTTTTTTTTTAAACCCTCACACTTTTATATAATGTCTGATGAGTCATATGAAGATGCTTAAGGAGTGGGAGACTGGATGTGAGCCTTGAAGGCAGATTTTTAATAGAGTACGCGTTGTTATTTACTGCAGTTCAGGATCTTATGTCCTTGTAAGCTGATAGTCTTCTGGCATAGAGAGGGGGTGATGGACCGCCTATACAGAAATGTAACAATAATGTCTAACATAAAAAGTAAATGTGGGTTTCGTTGTGTTTACTCTTCCCGTGTCTGTGCAGAGTTCTTCAGAGAGCTTATAGACCTTTCCGAGAAGTCTATGAACCAGATGTTTACCAAGACCTACGGCCGGCTCTTCACTCAGAACACACACGTCTTCCAGGAGCTGTTCGTGGAGCTTCGGAGATATTATTCCGGTTATTATCCTTATTATCCCCATTCTCTGTCCACCTGGCCCCTGTCTCATACATTCAGCACATCTTCAGAAAGTAATCTGAAAATAAAACAGCAGCGAGGTGTTAACGTTGATTATAGGCTTGCTAAAGATAGTAGAAGCAATCTGCAGAGTACCTGAAATAATTCATTGCTAAACTGCAGTTTAATTAAATCCTCAGTCTCCGTGGGCAGCAGTAAAGAACCAGCTTTGTGTGTTTTTTGAGGAGCTCTGGCACGCCGAGTGGAATTGGGTGAAAAAGAAAGGGAGGAAAATTCCCACAGATGCCAGACTGTTTCTAATTCTGTGCCGTATCGCTCTTTTTTTTTGGCACGACAGCCCTTCGCTGGCGAGTCCATCTGCAGGCTGTCGCCTGCTTAGTCAACCTGTCTCTGTCTGCCAAGCAACATGTTTGGCTAATTTGAGGCCGTTTTATTTCCCCCCGACTGCAGATTGCACGGTCGCAGACTCATTCTGTGCGCCGACCGACAGGTATCCCGAGCAGACCGGATGTCACGCCATATTATAGTCGGCATACAAATAAAATAAATAACAACAGCAAATATTTGTAATGATTTCACATTCGTGTATCATATGTTGAGCTCTAAATGATATTAGATTTTGTTTTGCATAGGCATGAGAATAACACTTTTGTTCCAGCCTTTTTAACTAATAATTTAACCCTAATTTTGTCTAATTTGAGTCACTGACAGTGGATCAATGAGTCTCCTAGACTAAGTCTAAATGAGCCTTGTGATATTTGTCATTCTAAATACTGTATTACCTGTAGCCCAGCAGGAAAGGACACTGGTAAATACAAATTTACTACAACCTTTAAGTAGACAGACTGAAGACATTACACGCAAAAGTATAAAAAAAAGGTTTCCATTCATTAATTGGTGACTTTTTAATCTGATGACACACTTTCCCTTAATTTTCTGTTGCCCTTTTTTTGCCCTCAGGGGGAAGTGTGAGTCTGACAGAAGTTTTCTCAGACTTTTGGTCCGGAGTTGTGGAGCGAGTCTTCTCCTTGGTCAACCCCCAGTATCAGTTCGGTGACGACTACCTGGAGTGTGTCAGTAAACACGCTGAGCAGCTGCAGCCCTTTGGAGATGTGCCTCACAAACTTCGAGTGCAGGTGTGTGTGTGTGTGTGTGCAGAATGTTCTGGTAATCCCCAAAATATTAGAAACTTGTTTCAGTAGAATAAAAATTGGGCACTAATTGGTTTGATTACAATGTCTGGTTGTGTGTTTCAGGTGTCCAGAGCATTCATAGCTGCCAGAGCTCTATCTCAGGGCCTGGCTTTTGGTCGGGATATTGTGAATACAGCAACAAAGGTGAGGGGCTCCATCTTTAATCCCAGATTAGTTTTCTCTTTCCTTGGCAAGTGCAGCGGCAGCTTGTAATAAAAAAAAAAAGTAATCTCACTCACAGCATAAAGCAAAGACAGATTTTGTTTCTAAGAATAGCCACTTACTGAAATAGCTTCTTTAAAGGCTGTTTATTTCCTTCAGTTTTACAAGCAAAACACTTAGCTTTCTTACGGAAACTAATTATTTTTGTTTGTTGTAAATTATATAAGAACATAATATTTCTAACAAGTAAAAAGTCCAAAAAAGCTTAAAATCTCAGTAAATTGTTGTATTGATTATCTGTTGTTTTTTCATCTTTTGTTCTGTTTTACACCCATTATGGTCCAGACCTCAGGATTGGCAACGTTTTACAACCCTAAGTGGCATTTAGGCCTCCAGTACAGCTAAACTAAATTTGTTTAGAGCAACAAAAGCAACAATACTCTTCAAAATAGAATTGAACAATATATCCATACTATAGGACATTTTAAAATTTTAAACTGAAAAAAACAAAAACATTTTAAGTGTAACACATTTTTCTACAACAGGGCGTTCACACAAAATGCTGGACAAAAAGCGCATAGTTTGCAGTCTATCGACAAAAAAACTATTTAATAAGGAACATTCCATCCTTATTGTTGTCATATGTTGCATGCACATGCTTGGAAAAAACCAAAGGATAGCTTTTTTTGATCTAGACAAACACATTTTTAGTCATACATGTGTGTGTGGAAAAAATGAATACCTAAATCTAATAATGTAATCATATTCAAGGATAAGTTACCCTAGAAAACCAACACATTACCAGCATGTATGTACTGCAAAATGACAGAAGATTGACTTCTATTAAGTTTATAGTTTAGCTTTTGGTTTATTATTTTCTAACAGAAGACCCACCCCCCCCCCCCCCCTCCACTTGGAGGTGCAAACCTGCAAAAAGTCATTGTCATTTAATTTTCTCTGTTGATACGCTGTATTTTCGTGTTCCTTTGCTCTGTTTTCCAGTTGACAGCGGATTCAGAGTGTGTGCGAGGCCTTATGCGTCAGTGGTACTGCCCCCTGTGTCGAGGCTTGCCCTTTCTGCGGCCCTGCCACTCGCTGTGCCTTAACGTGATGAAGGGCTGCTTAGCCAATCAGGCTGAACTGGACTCAGAATGGAACAATTTCATAGGTGGGTGCAGGGACAAATTAAAGCTTTTGTAATGATGTAACATGATATCCTGGCATTTTTCTAAGATCTGTAAAAAGTATTTGTGAAGAGGTTAGATTTGAACTAATGATCTGTTACTCTATACTAAAAAGACATATTTGCAAAGTAAACTTTATGTCTCAATTTGTACCACATTTCTCTCCCTTTCGACTCCCATGACGCATTCATAAGCAACCCATTTCCCACCCATAAACTCAATCAATTGCAGTTTATTTTTCTTTGCAGTTTAGTATTTTCATGAAATCTAGAGAGAAATTATCATAAAATGCTAAAAGATCATTTACTAAAGTTGTATAATATTTTCTGAAAACTTTGTATCAAGCCCTAGTTTAATTTATTGTGGTTCTGAGTCTTATAGAGTGCAGTATCACCAGGACTGCTCACATTCCTTTACTTTCTGCATGTTTTTTGTTTCTAAATCTGATTTGAGTATACTTTTCATTACAAATATTTGCACCAGATGGTCCTTAAGGACAGACTGAAAATGTGTTTTTCAATATTTTTGTAAATTTCCAAGAAATTTTAACATTTTAAACGTTCTACATACAGAAGTATTGAGATCCATCGCTTAATATTTTGTTAAAGCTTCTTTGGCTGCAGTATCAGCCTACTTGATTATGTCTTTACAAGCATGTCACACATGCGTTGGGCTATTTTATACTACTCTTTGCTGTAGATGACATCTAGCTCAGTCTTGTTGGATGAACAGATTTGGTAGATGCTCATTTTTGATCTTTCCAGTGACTTTCGATTTGAGTTAAGTCCAGGCTCTGGCTGGCCCACTGAAGGATATTCATTGGCTGGTCCTGAAGCAAGTTTTCTTGAAAAATCTCAGTATTTGACTACTGTTATTAAGCCCTCATTGCTAACTAGTGGCTCAATTCCGGTTTCAAAAAACATCCCCAAAGCACGAATCCGCTTCCACCGTGCTACATGGCAGTGATGATGTTTGTCATTTGATATGTGTAAGACATTAAAGTTGTAGTTTAGACCAGAATTGTCTGTTTCAGTTTGATTGAACCAAGTAAATTCAACTTTATTTATGCAGTGCCAATTCACAACACATGTCATCTCAAGGCACGTTACAAAGTCAAATCAGACAGATTGACCATATTGTTTCCTGTCTAGGAAAACCCCAGCAGATTGCATGGAGTCTTGAGAAGCAGTATTCACTTCTCATGAAAGAGCGTAGAGCCACAGTGGACAGTCGTCTGCATTGTCGATGGGTTTGCAGCAATCCCTCAAACTCAGAATGCATGAAGCGACAATGGAGAGGAAAACTCCCCTTTAACAGGGAGGAAAACGTCCAGAAGAACCCGGCTCAGTGTGAGCGGTCATCTTCTACGACCGACTTGGGGTTAGAGAGCAGAGACACAAAAAAGCAGAGAAGAACACACTGATCCAGGAATCCTTTCTATGTTAGAGAGTAATAGTGGATGATCTGCTTTCTCTGGATGATGTCACAGCTGAAAGACCAGGTGTACCTACTATGAAGAGAAAAAAGACAGAGAACACAAAGTTAAAGGTTTAAATAGACCCCGATGTCCTCCAGCAGCCTAAACCTATAGCAGTGTAACTATAGAGATAGCTCAGGGTAACATGAGCCACTCTAACTATAAGCTTTGTCAAAAAGGAAAGTTTTAAGATTAGTCTTAATCTTCTACTTTTAGAGACTCTAGGAACCACCAGCAGACCTGCAGTCTGAGAGCGAAGTGCTCTGTTAGGAACATACGGAGTAATCAGGGAATCAGGGAAGATAAAATAGGAGAAATATTATCCTTCTTGTTAATTTTTATCAATAGTATTTTGTATCAGTGGAAGCCTTTGAACTGCATTTTGTGGACTTCCTTCCTGATAGTTAAGAATTACAAACAACAAACAACTTTCCTTCTCCTGAACTGACAAGATTTGAGTCAATCTACTACTCACTACATTTTTAGTGAGGAGTGGCTTCAGTCTGATTGGTGGACTGCATTACCTGTAGTAGGATGGTTCAAGATGATCTGGATGGTTCTTTTATCTCAAGAAGGGACCACATGTTTTTTTTTTTTTTTGCATGCTTCTTCCGATTGGGCCATCGTACAATCCGGTCTTTGAGGTCTACCAATAGTTTTTTTTAGGGTGTGCTTGGTTTCCCCTGTGCTCTGCACAGTCACCTGTGAGACCTTATATGGATTTTTTGCTCTGGTCATGTTCAATCAATTATCCGTACTGCAGGCGGACTCGACACAAGTTGCAGTTGTAGTCTCTCAAAGGTGAACATTGGAGATCAGATGCACCTAAGCCCAGATTTGGGTCTCATAGTAAAGGGTCTGAAACATATTTTCACTTTGTCATTATGTTTTTTTGTATAGTTTTTTTGTGAGAACTATTCTGAAATCTGTCAAATTGAAGATGTGAAATGGTGAAGGGGAAAAATAACCGGTACCCCAGAGTGATGGTAACCAGAACATATTATGTCAACTTCATTCGTTATTATAGGAGAAATGGCTTCTGAAGGCTACAACTTATTTTTCTACCATTTTTTAATGTGTTTTCCTTGAGAGATTTCTTTTTTTACATTTTGACATTTGAATCTGTTGAGGCTGATAGCTGATTGCTGAAATAACGTTTCTGTTCCAGAGGTTGCTAAACCACTATTAGTGCTGCAGATTTGCTTCGGCACAATGAATTCATGTCACCCTGCAAGCTGTGCCCCGCTGTTCGCTGATGTTTGACCTCAGCTGCATTTTAGGTTTCTAGGTGAGGGAGATTATGGATTTCAGCTAAAGCATTCACAACTTAATACCCTTACAATGAAATATGTCAGTAGCCAAATTACTCTCGGCAGCTTTTCAATTGATTAACATAATTATACTGGACGGACCAAAAGCTAGAAGTCTTTTATTGTGCCCTTGTCGCTCATTTATTCCCACTTTCTTCTCCCCCTAAGAAATTCCTCCATTAATCATTCATGCCTCTCTGCGCCGTCACAGCTGATCGGTCCTGTTGCCTTTGCCGCTCCCCTTCATCAAACCTATACATTAGCTTTCATCCCTTTTTATGTATTAAAAAACACTCAAACTCATTTTAGGTTTTCCATATGATCGCTCTAAACCCTCAACCTGGTCTTTTTTCATTCTCCTCCTTATATGATTGCAGTTTAACGACACCCCCCAACATATGTAAACTAAACCCTAAACTGTAAAACTAAAATGAATTAATTATGCATTTTATTTTTGCTTTATTTTTTTATTTAATTGTTAGACTCCATCCAGGCACAGCGAGCCATCCCCTCTACATTTGTTTGACCTTACAATAAGAAAGCTGTCTTTCACATGCATCATATTCTGAAAACGTGGCTGTTGGGTTTCATTGTAAAGTTTCTCTTCCTTCCTGCTTCGCTCTTTCTTTCAGATGCTCTCTATCTGGTTTCTGAGAAGCTGGAGGGGCCGTTTAACTTTGAGCTCGCAGCGGACTCCATTTCTGTGAAAGTGTCTGAGGCCATTATGCACATGCAGGAGAACAGTGTGAGCATCTCCAGCAAGGTAAGGAAAAAGGAGAATCATTAGACCATTGCATTTATAGTTTTATTAAACTAGAACTGCAGTCAGCAATGAAAAGGGTCCCTGAGCTCCTTAGCAAGTGTGGTCCTGTCATATTTGAAAGAAACGACTCTGAATCAGGGCAACAACGGAGTCAGTCAGTTCCAATAAAAAATGATCTTTTATTGAACAGAGTGGGTAGTGTTCCTGGTCGGATTGTTCTTGGTTCTGCTGGGAGAGATGAGGACAGTGGTAAATGACAGGGCTGAGATAGATGGAGAGGTGGAGAGGACTGAACTCACAGAGGCTGGTGCTTGGCAGGGGTCCGGGGGGAAGTGTGTCTTTGGTCCAGGTGTATCCAGTGACTCTCTCCAGTGTTGTTAGAGGTGGAGGGTGGACAGGCAGGTCAGTGCAAGAGGAGGACCCAGGCAGACTGGCAGTCAGAGGGCTCCAGGCTTGTGAGCCTCTAGAATCCTTGGTCGATTTTCTGCAAGAGATCAAAAACGCTGAGTTAGGGTTGGCCCGGAAGAACTCGGGACAGAGTTTAAGGTCGGTCATGTACCACGCTGGTAGCGAGAAAGAACTGACGCCCTCCTCCTGGTCTCGGCTCCTTAAGTAGGTGCCTTAATCAGCTGAGATGCAAAACACCTGCATGTCACACCCTGTAGCAGAGAGAAAGGGAGAGAGACCCACACCTAGACCAGCAGCATGACAGCACCCCCCCTCTAACGGACGCCCCCTGGCGGCCGTCCCGAGGACGATGCCTCGAAGGCCGAGATGAGGTCGGGATCTAGAATGAAGGAACGCGGAACCCAGGAACGTTCCTCAGGGCCGTAACCAGCCCAGTCGACCAAGTACTGGAGGCCACGACCCCTTGGTCGAGACGCCACAATACGGTCCACCGTAAAGGCGGGATGCCCGTCTACGATCCGGGCGGGTGGAGGGGGTCTGGACGGTGGGCACAACAGGCTAGAGGTAACAGGTTTAATCTGGGACACATGGAAGGTTGGGTGGACACGGAGGTGAGGCGGGAGCTTGAGCCTGACTGCAGTGGGACTGATGACACGGTCGATCTGGAAGGGACCAAGGAACTTGGGGCCGAGTTTCTTTGTCACCGCCTTCAATGGGAAGTCCCGGGACGACAGCCACACCTGCTGTCCGGGAGTGTAAGCAGGTGCCGGTAAGCGTTTGCGGTCGGCATATCTTTTGTTTTGGGCAGAGGTGCGTTCGAGGGCGGCTTTGGTCTGGTCCCAAGCCTTACGGCAGTGATGGAGGTGTGACCTGACTGAGGGGAGGACTGAATCCGGGAAAGAGGAGGGTAGGAGAGAGGGCTGGTAGCCAAGGGAGGCTTCGAAAGGGGACAATCCAGTGGCGGCAGAGATGTGTGAATTGTGGCAATATTCCACCCAGGCGAGATGCTGACTCCAGGTGGTGGGATTGTGGGAGCAGAGACAGCGGAGAATGTTTTCAATTTCCTGATTAAGTCTCTCACATTGTCCATTGGACTGAGGATGGAAACCGGAGGTGAGGGAAACCTTAGAACCGAAGCATTGGCAGAAGTCACGCCAGACCTGGGAAACAAACTGTGGACCACGGTCTGAGACAATTTCAACGGGGAGGCCATGGAGTCTGAAAACATGGTTGACTAGCAACCTGGCGGTCTGGTGAGCAGATGGAAGTTTGGTGAGAGCAACCAGATGGCAAGCCTTGGAGAATCTGTCAACGATGGAGAGGATGACGGTCTTGTGGCTAGATGGAGGAAGGCCGGTGATAAAATCTAGGGCGATATGAGACCAAGGGCGACTAGGCGTAGGTAGGGGTTGGAGGAGGCCAGTAGGTGGTCTGCAAGATCCCTTATAGCGGGCACAGACGGAGCAGGCCGAAACAAACTCGGACACGTCCTTGTTCAGGGAAGGCCACCAGAAGTAACGCCTGAGGAAAGCGATGGTGCGGCTGGAGCCAGGATGACCAGAAAATTTGGAGGAGTGCCCCCAGCGGAGCACCTGGGAACGAACAGCAGTCGGAACATACAGACGTCGAGGAGGGCCGCCCCCGGGATCTGGTTCGTTCTCTTGAGCTCGTCGGATCAGCCTTTCTAGTTCCCAGGTGAGAGCACCCACCACACAGGACGTGGGAACGATGGGTTCTGGGCCTATGGGTTCGGAGACGGTGGAGAACTGTCGGGACAAGGCATCGGGTTTGATGTTCTTGGAGCCCGGGCGGTAGGTAATAGTAAAATGAAAGCGTGAGAAAAATAATGCCCAGCGGCTTTGGCGGGAATTCAATCGTTTGGCTGACTGAATGTAAGAAAGGTTTTTATGGTCAGTCCAGATTATGATGGGCAACTCTGTTCCCTCTAGCCAATGACGCCATTCTTCTAGGGCCAGCTTGATGGCGAGAAGTTCTCGGTCTCCCACATCATAGTTTCTCTCAGCTTGGGAAAAACGCCTAGAAAAGAAGGCACAAGGGTGGAGCTTCCCATCAGAAGGAGACATCTGTGACAGAATGGCCCCGGTTCCGGAATCCGAGGCGTCGACCTCCAAAGTGAATTGGGCCGTGGGGTCGGGGTAGGTGAGAATGGGAGCCTGAGTGAACCTCTTCTTGAGGAGTTGGAAAGCTTGATCAGCAGCGGGTGTCCAGGTAAAAGCTAGCTTAGTGGAGGTGAGAGCAGAAAGGGGTGATGCAATGACACTGAAGTTCTTAATAAATACTCGGTAAAAATTGGCAAACCCCAGGAAGCGTTGGAGATCCTTCCGGGACTTGGGTGTGGGCCAGTCTTCCACTGCCTTAACCTTGGCCGGGTCGGTCTTCACCTGTCCACCCTCGAAGATGTAGCCGAGGAAACTGATGGACTTGCGGTGGAACTCACATTTTTCTGCTTTGACGAACAGGCGATTCTCGAGGAGTCGTTGGAGGACCTGACGGACGTGCTGTTGGTGTTGGCTGGGATCTTTTGAGAAAATAAGAATGTCATCAAGGTAAACGAAAACAAAGTGGTTGATGAAGTCCCTGAGGACATCATTTATAAGGGCCTGGAACACGGCGGGTGCATTGGTAAGGCCGAAGGGCATGACTAGATACTCGAAATGGCCGAGCGGGGTCTTGAAGGCTGTCTTCCATTCGTCTCCTTCACGAATACGGATGAGATGGTAGGCATTGCGGAGATCCAGTTTAGTGAAGACAGTTGCGCCCCTAACCGTCTCAAAGGCAGAAGCTAACAGGGGTAAAGAATACTTATTTTTGACTGTTATCTGGTTTAGGCCTCGGTAATCTATACAGGGACGCAATGATTTATCCTTCTTGGCAACAAAAAAAAAACCTGCCCCAACAGGGGAGGATGAAGGGCGAATTATGCCCGCTTTCAGTGAGTCAGCAATGTAACTCTCCATGGCGCCCTGTTCAGATTGAGAAAGTTTATACAGGCGTGCAGATGGTAAAGGAGCTCCTGGGAGAAGGTTTATTGAACAATCATAAGGACGGTGAGGCGGTAGGCTGAGGGCTAGATCCTTACTGAATACCCGCTGGAGGTCATGATACTCGGGGGGAACCTGGGATAGATCAGGAGAAGCCTCAGGACAGGCAGAGTCAGCCGAAGAACGAGGAAGGGCTGACTGTAAACATGAGGCCAGGCAACTGGTGCTCCATGTCTCAATTCGTGACTCCCTCCAATTAATATGAGGGTTGTGCACAGCCAACCACGGATGCCCTAAAACTACAGGCGAGTGCTTAGTAGGGAAGACAAGAAACGAGATGTTCTCGTGATGATTACCGGAAGAAATAAATTTCAGTGGAACGGTCTGGTGCGTAATAGTGGATAATGGCCTGCCATCCAAGGCAGCGACTGAAATGGGGGAAGGTAGTAAACGAACAGGGACGCGCAATTTATTAACTAAGCTAGGATCTATTAGACTTTGCTCAGAACCTGAATCAACAAGGGCCGTGACTGGATGTTGAGTGTCTAGGAAACAGATAACGGCTTGTAACGTTAACCAGGGGGCCGGGTTTTTAGAGCATACGCCCGCCAGTATCCCCTGGATTACTGGCGGACGGGATCTTTTGGGCGAACAGGACAGTTTAACCTAAAATGCCCTAAGGCGCCACAGTAAAGGCATAGTCTCGCCCTCATTCGCCTATCTTTTTCTTCGGGGGTTAATTTGGCGTTTCCTAACTGCATAGGCTCTTCCAAAGGTTGGCTCTCGGAGGGAACCGAACGGGGCATAGGTGACGTAACAGAGGTGGATGCTGCGGGCGGTAGCGTTGAGGGTGGAGCTTGGCTCCGCCTCTCGCGAGCCCTGTCCCGGAGTCGATCATCTACTCTTACCGCTAGCTCAATAAGGTCTTCTAGATTCGGGGGCTTATCCCGGCTGGCTAGTCAGTGAGAATGCTATACAGCATTCTCACTTATTGTTTTCCTGTTTTTCTTTATCAAGTGAGAATGCTATACAGCATTCTCACTTATTGTTTTCCTGTTTTTCTTTATTTTTATTATTATCAAGTGAGAATGCTATACAGCATTCTCACTTATTGTTTTCCTGTTTTTCTTTATTTTTATCAAGTGAGAATGCTATACAGCATTCTCACTTATTGTTTTCCTGTTTTTCTTTATTTTTATTATTATTATTATTATTATTCCGTACGTTTTCTGACTTCTAACTAGTTCTGCATTTTTCAACCGATTTCAACCATTCTGGTATCAAAACGTTCAGCTCCTTCGGGACATTACTGCTAAGACTTTTGGTAATTATAACTTTTATAATATTTAAAATATTTAACTTTTTGTGACTTTTTTGCTCTCATTCAAATGAATGGAGAATCCTTCAAATTCTTCAAATATTTCAGCTTTTTGACAGCTTACTGCTTCAGCCTACTTTCAGCTAGAAACGCCATTCAACTTTTAAAATGTAGTAATATATTTTGGCTATTATGGTATGTTTCAGCTTTTTCATATCTTTCACCATTTTCGTATAGTACGTCTTTAAAATAATTTTGGCTTTTCAAGAAATTCAGCAAATAACATGCGTTGCTATGGTCGTCAAGGAGGCTCTGTTAGAGTGCGCACTCTAGAAATTCAACAAATTCTTCTTCTCCGAACAACTTCTTCTCACTCGCTCAATTTTCAACCTATCCACATAAATTATACATCAAAACGTAGGAATTTTTGTCTGGATTCGGAAAATGTAACCATCATTGGTGTGGGATTTATAGATTTGTCGCAAATCACCTCAGAGCAACACTAACCCGAAACCTTCCCCATTCATTTCCTATGGAGCGGTTTTCAAAAATGACACCTGGAAATCCAAAACATCACATGTTTTTACATTGTCACTACTCCTAAACCGTTTCATGTAGAGGCATGAGACTTTCACACATTCATGTCCCGACCCTTCTGACGCTCACAAAAGAGAAATTTTGTCGATAAATAATACGGTTTTGCCGCAGGAACAATTTGTTCGGGAGTAGCGTTTTGGGAAAATGCTAAAACAGGATCAGACTTCAATCTCCCCAAATGAGGCACTCTTCTACATCGTCGCTACTCCTAAACCGTTTTATTTACAGGCATGAGACTTTCACACATGAATGTCCCGACCCTTCTGGCACTCATAAAAAAGGAATTTTGTGGATAACTGTTACGGTTTTTCCGCAGGAACAATTTGTTCGGGAGTAGCGAATGTGCAAAATCCTTAAAACGCTTTGGAGCTTCATTCTTCCACATCAACCACTTTTTACATCGTCGCTGTGCCTACACCGATTTTTGTACAAACCTAAAAATGAACTCCATAGTCCTCAAAAGCCTGCTGATACTCAGAGTGAAAGAATTATTTTGATATCTCTTATACTTTTTCAGCTACAGCGATTTGTTCGGGACCGTTTGTAGAGGATTTCTCAAATTTCATAAAAATCCTCTTTATATCATAATTTTTTACGCCTAAATTAAAATATTTCTAGCAAAAACCGATAGTTTTTCTTGTTCTCCTATCCGTTACGAACTAAACGCTGAAAAAATTATGTCTCTACCATTTACAGAACAGGAGATATGGAGCGTTGTTTGAGGCAAAGTTCTCCATTCTATTTCAATGAGGCAGAGTCTGACAAAGTCTCTGCACTTCTGTGGACTGGCCCGCTGCAGCTGTGTCAGTGAGTTTCCATGACGACGGAACTCTGAGGGCCAGAGGGAGAATCTCCATTGAGATACAATGGCAACTTTCAACATCCACTGCAGTGGCTGTGATTAATGTAGGAGCCTGAAATTCGCACAGTCACTTCCTCTTAACATTTTAAAATTTTCAAGTGACTTTCAGCCATGTGTCAGTTTTCTGTCCCATTTTGGATGTCACATGCTTTCCTATTGGGCCTTTGCTTCCAACAGGACCTGGCATGATGCCCAGACACGACCCAATTGGCCAATACAGCACCCCCCCACATGTGGGAAATGGCGCTACTGACCATTTTGGTCAAATGTTGAGTTCTTGGCCCAGATGTGGTGAGGCTGAGTTGCTAAAGGAGGCCAATCTGACCCATGAACTTTGGTCACGTTTGGTGACATTAAGTATTGGCACCCCTTTTTGAGGCACTTCCCAGTACAGGATTTGGACCAAACTGACAGAGTACAATCACCCGGTGATACTGAACACAACCATGCTAGCGGCTAACGGTTAGCATGTTGCTAACCAGAAGTAGCTTTAGAAAGGTCCTACCAACTTCTGCTTAGCCGGGGTTGTTCTGCCTTTACAGACAAATAGAGGGCTACAGCTGTGAGGGAGTCTCCATGACAACCCTTTTAGCCAGAGGCTTCTAGGAGGTCCATTGACTTAACATGGCACCTTTCCAAGGGCACTGTGGGTGCTGTGAAGACCGTAGGAAGCTGAAATTCGCAGTGTTACTCCCCGTTAGTATTTTTGACGGTACCACGAGGCAGGCGCCTTGCTAAATTTCTTCAGAATTTTTTAGTTGTTCTTAATCTTCAAATTCTTCAATTTTTTTAAATTTTCAAATTTTTCAAATTCCTTCAAATTTGTTCAAATTCTCCAAATTTCTTCAAAATTTTTAAATTCTTCAAATTTGTCAAATTCTTCAAATTTGTCAAATTCCTTAAAATTTTTTGAAAATGTTCAAATATTTCAAATTTCTTCAAATTCTTCAAATTTTTCAAATTCCTTAAAATTTTTTCAAATTCTCCATATTTCTTCAAATGTTTCAAATTTTTCAAATTCTTCAAAATTCTTCAAACTCTTCAAATTCCTTCAAATTCTATTTCTTTCAATTCTTCAAACTTTTTCAAATTCTTCAAATCCCTTCAAATTTTTACATTTTTTCAAATTCTTCAAATCTGATTTCAATGTTTTCTGCATCTTCTGCTCAATCATTCTGCAGATTAGCATTCTCACTGCTGTTTCGCAGGAACAGCCTTTTCTAGTTATTATTATTATTATTCCGTACGTTTTTCGACTTCCTACTAGTTCTGCATTTTTCAACCGATTTCAACCATTCTGGTATCAAAACGTTCAGCTCCTTCAGGACATTACTGCTAAGACTTTTGGTAATTATAACTTTTATAATATTTAAAATATTCAACTTTTTGTAACTTTTTTGCTCTCATTCAAATGAATGGAGAATCCTTCAAATTCTTCAAATATTTCAGCTTTTTGACAGCTTACTGCTTCAGCCTACTTTCAGCTAGAAACGCCATTCAACTTTTAAAATGTAGTGATATCTTTCAGCTATTATGGTATAGTTCAGCTTTTTCATATCTTTTACCATTTTCATATAGTACCTCCTTAAAATAATTTTGGCTTTTCAAGAAATTCAGCAAATAACATGCGTTGCTATGGTTGTCAAGGAGCCTCTGTTAGAGTGCGCACTCTAGAAATTCAACAAATTCTTCTTCTCCGAACAACTTCTTCTCACTCGCTCAATTTTCAACCTATCCACATAAATTATACATCAAAACGTAGGAATTTTTGTCTGGATTCGGAAAATGTAACCATCATTGGTGTGGGATTTATAGATTTTTCGCAAATCACCTCAGAGCGACACAAACCCGAAACCTTCCCCATTCATTTCCTATGGAGCGGTTTTCAAAAATGACACCTGGAAAACCAAAACATCACATGTATTTACATCGTCACTACTCCTAAACCGTTTCATGTACAGGCACGAGACTTTCACACATTCATGTCCAGACCCTTCTGGCGCTCACAAAAGAGAAATTTTGTCGATAAATGTTACGGTTTTGCCGCAGGAACAATTTGTTCGGGAGTAGCGTTTTGGGAAAATGCTAAAACAGGATCAGACTTCAATCTCCCCAAATGAGGCACTTTTCTACATCGTCGCTACTCCTAAACCGTTTTATGTACAGGCATGAGACTTTCACACATGAATGTCCCGACCCTTCTGGCACTCATAAAAAAGGAATTTTGTTGATAGCTGTTAGGTTTTTCCGCAGGAACAATTTGTTCGGGAGTAGCGAATGTGCAAAATCCTTAAAACGCTTTGGAGCTTCATTCTTCCACATCATCCACTTTTTACATCGTCGCTCTGCCTACACCGATTTTTGTACAAACCTAAAAATTAACTCCATAGTCCTCAAAAGCCTGCTGATACTCAGAGTGAAAGAATTATTTTGATATCTCTTATACTTTTTCAGCTACAGCGATTTGTTCGGGACCGTTTGTAGAGGATTTCACAAATTTCATAAAAATCCTCTTTATATCATAATTTTTTACGCCTAAATTAAAATATTTCTAGCAAAAACCGATAGTTTTTCTTGTTCTCCTATCCGTTACGAACTAAACGCTGAAAAAATTATGTCTCTACCATTTACAGAACAGGAGATATGGAGCGTTGTTTGAGGCAAAGTTCTCCATTCTATTTCAATGAGGCAGAGTCTGACAAAGTCTCTGCACTTCGGGAGACTGGCCGCTGCAGCTGTGTCAGTGAGTTTACATGACGACGGAACTCTGAGGGCCAGAGGGAGAATCTCCATTGAGATACAATGGCAACTTTCGACGCTCGCTGCAGCGGCTATGATTAATGTAGCAATCTGAAATTCGCACAGTCACTTCCTCTTGACATTTTAAAATTTTCAAGTGACTTTCAGCGATATGTCACTTTTCTGTCCAATTTGGATGTCACATGCTTTTCTATTGGGCCTTTGTTTCCAACAGGACCTGGCATGATGCCCAGACACGACCCAATTGGCCAATACAGCACCAGCCACATGTGGGAAATGGCGCTACTGACCATTTTGGTCAAATGTTGAGTTCTGGGCCCAGATGTGGTGAGGCTGAGTTTCTAAAGGAGGCCAATCTGTCCCATGAACTTTGGTCACGTTTGGTGACATTAAGTATTGGCACCCCTTTTTGAGGCACTTCCCAGCACAGGATTTGGACCAAACTGACAGAGTACAATCACCCGGTGATACTGAACACAACCATGCTAGCGGCTAACGGTTAGCATGTTGCTAACCAGAAGTAGCTTTAGAAAGGTCCTACCAACTTCTGCTTAGCCGGGGTTCATCTGCCTTTACAGACAAATAGAGGGCTACAGCTGTGAGGGAGTCTCCATGACAACCCTTTTAGCCAGAGGCTTCTAGGAGGTCCATTGACTTAACATGGAACCTTTCGAAGGCTACTGCGGGTGCTGTGAAGACCGTAGGAAGCTGAAATTCGCAGTGTTACTTCCCGTTAGTATTTTTGACGGTACAACAAGGCAGGCGCCTTGCTAAATTTCTTCAGAATTTTTTTAGTTGTTCTTAATCTTCAAATTCTTAAATTTTTTTAAATTTTCAAATTTTTCAAATTCCTTCAAATTTGTTCAAATTCTCCAAATTTCTTCAAAATTTTTAAATTCTTCAAATTTGTCAAATTCTTCAAATTTTTCAAGTTCCTTCAAATTTTTTGAAAATTTTCAAATATTTCAAATTTCTTCAAATTCTTCAAAATTTTCAAATTCTCCATATTTCTTCAAATGTTTCAAATTTTTCAAATTCTTCAAATTTCTTCAGATTCCTTCAAATTCTATTTCTTTCAATTCTTCAAACTTTTTCAAATTCTTCAAATCCCTTCAAATTTTTAAATTTTTTCAAATTCTTCAAATCTGATTTCAATGTTTTCTGCATCTTCTGCTCAATCATTCTGCAGATTAGCATTCTCACAGCTGTTTCGCAGGAACAGCCTTTTCTAGTCAGTGAGAATGCTATACAGCATTCTCACTTATTGTTTTCCTGTTTTTCTTTATTATCAAGTGAGAATGCTACACAGCATTCTCACTTATTGTTTTCCTGTTTTTCTGTATTTTTATCAAGTGAGAATGCTATACAGCATTCTCACTTATTGTTTTCCTGTTTTTCTTTACTTTTTATTATTATTATTCCGTACGTTTTTCGACGCCTAACTCGTTCCGCATTTTTCAACCGATTTCAACCATTCTGGTATCAAAACGTTCAGCTCCTTCAGGACATTACTGCTATGACTTTTGGTAATTATAACTTTTATAATATTTAAAATATTCAACTTTTTGTAACTTTTTTGGTCTCATTCAAATGAATGGAGAATCCTTCAAATTCTTCAAATATTTCAGCTTTTTGACAGCTTACTGCTTCAGCCTACTTTCAGCTAGAAACGCCATTCAACTTTTAAAATGTAGTGATATCTTTCAGCTATTATGGTATAGTTCAGCTTTTTCATATCTTTTACCATTTTCATATAGTACCTCCTTAAAATAATTTTGGCTTTTCAAGAAATTCAGCAAATAACATGCGTTGCTATGGTTGTCAAGGAGCCTCTGTTAGAGTGCGCACTCTAGAAATTCAACAAATTCTTCTTCTCCGAACAACTTCTTCTCACTCGCTCAATTTTCAACCTATCCACATAAATTATACATCAAAACGTAGGAATTTTTGTCTGGATTCGGAAAATGTAACCATCATTGGTGTGGGATTTATAGATTTTTCGCAAATCACCTCAGAGCGACACTAACCCGAAACCTTCCCCATTCATTTCCTATGGAGCGGTTTTCAAAAATGACACCTGGAAATCCAAAACATCACATGTTTTCGCATCGTCGCTACTCCTAAACCGTTTCATGTAGAGGCATGAGACTTTCACACATTCATGTCCCGACCCTTCTGGTGCTCACAAAAGAGAAATTTTGTCGATAAATGTTACGGTTTTGCCGCAGGAACAATTTGTTCGGGAGTAGCGTTTTGGGAAAATGCTAAAACAGGATCAGACTTCAATCTCCCCAAATGAGGCACTTTTCTACATCGTCGCTACTCCTAAACCGTTTTATGTACAGGCATGAGACTTTCACACATGAATGTCCCGACCCTTCTGGCACTCATAAAAAAGGAATTTTGTGGATAGCTGTTACGGTTTTTCCGCAGGAACAATTTGTTCGGGAGTAGCGAATGTGCAAAATCCTTAAAACGCTTCGGAAGCTTCAATCTTCCACATCATCCACTTTTTTACATCATCGCTGTGCCTACACCGATTTTTGTAAAACATAAAAATGAAGCTCCATAGTCCTCAAAAGCCTGCTGATACTCAGAGTGAAAGAATTATTTTGATATCTCTTATACTTTTTCAGCTACAGCGATTTGTTCGGGACCGTTTGTAGAGGATTTCTCAAATTTCATGAAAATCCTCTTTATATCATAATTTTTTACGCCTAAATTAAAATATTTCTATTAAAAACCGATAGTTTTTCTTGTTCTCCTATCCGTTACGAACTAAACGCTGAAAAAATTATGTCTCTACCATTTACAGAACAGGAGATATGGAGCGTTGTTTGAGGCAAAGTTCTCCATTCTATTTCAATGAGGCAGAGTCTGACAAAGTCTCTGCACTTCGGTGAGACTGGCCCGCTGCAGCTGTGTCAGTGAGTTTCCATGACGACGGAACTCTGAGGGCCAGAGGGAGAATCTCCATTGAGATACAATGGCAACTTTCGACGCCCGCTGCAGCGGCTATGATTAATGTAGCAATCTGAAATTCGCACAGTCACTTCCTCTTGACATTTTAAAATTTTCAAGTGACTTTCAGCGATATGTCACTTTTCTGACCCATTTTGGATTTCACATGCTTTTCTATTGGGCCTTTGCTTCCAACAGGACCTGGCATGATGCCCAGACACGACCCAATTGGCCAATACAGCACCCCCCACATGTGGGAAATGGCGCTACTGACCATTTTGGTCAAATGTTGAGTTCTTGGCCCAGATGTGGTGAGGCTGAGTTTCTAAAGGAGGCCAATCTGACCCATGAACTTTGGTCACGTTTGGTGACATTAAGTATTGGCACCCCTTTTTGAGGCACTTCCCAGTACAGGATTTGGACCAAACTGACAGAGTACAATCACCCGGTGATACTGAACACAACCATGCTAGCGGCTAACGGTTAGCATGTTGCTAACCAGAAGTAGCTTTAGAAAGGTCCTACCAACTTCTGCTTAGCCGGGGTTGTTCTGCCTTTACAGACAAATAGAGGGCTACAGCTGTGAGGGAGTCTCCATGACAACCCTTTTAGCCAGAGGCTTCTAGGAGGTCCATTGACTTAACATGGCACCTGTCGAAGGCTACTGCGGGTGCTGTGAAGACCGTAGGAAGCTGAAATTCACAGTGTTACTTCCCGTTAGTATTTTTGACGGTAGCATGAGGCAGGCGCCTTGCTAAATTTCTTCAGAATTTTTTTAGTTGTTCTTAATCTTCAAATTCTTCAATTTTTTTAAATTTTCAAATTTTTCAAATTCCTTCAAATTTGTTCAAATTCTCCAAATTTCTTCAAAATTTTTAAATTCTTCAAATTTGTCAAATTCTTCAAATTTTTCAAATTCCTTCAAATTTTTTGAAAATTTTCAAATATTTCAAATTTCTTAAAATTCTTCAAATTTTTCAAATTCCTTCAAATTTTTTCAAATTCTCCATATGTCTTCAAATTTTTCAAATTCTTCAAATTTCTTCAAACTTCAAATTCCTTCAAATTCTATTTCTTTCAATTCTTCAAACTTTTTCAAATTCTTCAAATCCCTTCAAATTTTTAAATTTTTTCAAATTCTTCAAATCTGATTTCAATGTTTTCTGCATCTTCTGCTCAATCATTCTGCAGATTAGCATTCTCACTGCTGTTTCGCAGGAACAGCCTTTTCTAGTTATTATTATTATTATTCCGTACGTTTTCTGACTTCTAACTAGTTCTGCATTTTTCAACCGATTTCAACCATTCTGGTATCAAAACGTTCAGCTCCTTCAGGACATTACTGCTAAGACTTTTGGTAATTATAACTTTTATAATATTTAAAACATTCAACTTTTTGTAACTATTTTGCTCTCATTCAAATGAATGGAGAATCCTTCAAATTCTTCAAATATTTCAGCTTTTTGACAGCTTACTGCTTCAGCCTACTTTCAGCTAGAAACGCCATTCAACTTTTAAAATGTAGTGATATCTTTCAGCTATTATGGTATAGTTCAGCTTTTTCATATCTTTTACCATTTTCATATAGTACCTCCTTAAAATAATTTTGGCTTTTCAAGAAATTCAGCAAATAACATGCGTTGCTATGGTTGTCAAGGAGCCTCTGTTAGAGTGCGCACTCTAGAAATTCAACAAATTCTTCTTCTCCGAACAACTTCTTCTCACTCGCTCAATTTTCAACCTATCCACATAAATTATACATCAAAACGTAGGAATTTTTGTCTGGATTCGGAAAATGTAACCATCATTAGTGTGGGATTTATAGATTTTTCGCAAATCACCTCAGAGCGACACTAACCCGAAACCTTCCCCATTCATTTCCTATGGAGCGGTTTTCAAAAATGACACCTGGAAATCCAAAACATCACATGTATTTACATCGTCACTACTCCTAAACCGTTTCATGTACAGGCACGAGACTTTCACACATTCATGTCCAGACCCTTCTGGCGCTCACAAAAGAGAAATTTTGTCGATAAATGTTACGGTTTTGCCGCAGGAACAATTTGTTCGGGAGTAGCGTTTTGGGAAAATGCTAAAACAGGATCAGACTTCAATCTCCCCAAATGAGGCACTTTTCTACATCGTCGCTACTCCTAAACCGTTTTATGTACAGGCATGAGACTTTCACACATGAATGTCCCGACCCTTCTGGCACTCATAAAAAAGGAATTTTGTGGATAACTGTTACGGTTTTTCCGCAGGAACAATTTGTTCGGGAGTAGCGAATGTGCAAAATCCTTAAAACGCTTTGGAGCTTCATTCTTCCACATCATCCACTTTTTACATCGTCGCTGTGCCTACACCGATTTTTGTACAAACCTAAAAATGAACTCCATAGTCCTCAAAAGCCTGCTGATACTCAGAGTGAAAGAATTATTTTGATATCTCTTATACTTTTTCAGCTACAGCGATTTGTTCGGGACCGTTTGTAGAGGATTTCTCAAATTTCATAAAAATCCTCTTTATATCATAATTTTTTACGCCTAAATTAAAATATTTCTAGCAAAAACCGATAGTTTTTCTTGTTCTCCTATCCGTTACGAACTAAACGCTGAAAAAATTATGTCTCTACCATTTACAGAACAGGAGATATGGAGCGTTGTTTGAGGCAAAGTTCTCCATTCTATTTCAATGAGGCAGAGTCTGACAAAGTCTCTGCACTTCGGGAGACTGGCCGCTGCAGCTGTGTCAGTGAGTTTCCATGACGACGGAACTCTGAGGGCCAGAGGGAGAATCTCCATTGAGATACAATGGCAACTTTCGACGCCCGCTGCAGCGGCTATGATTAATGTAGCAATCTGAAATTCGCACAGTCACTTCCTCTTAACATTTTAAAATTTTCAAGTGACTTTCAGCCGATATGTCACTTTTCTGTCCCATTTTGGATGTCACATGCTTTCCTATTGGGCCTTTGCTTCCAACAGGACCTGGCATGATGCCCAGACACGACCCAATTGGCCAATACAGCACCACCCACATGTGGGAAATGGCGCTACTGACCATTTTGGTCAAATGTTGAGTTCTTGGCCCAGATGTGGTGAGGCTGAGTTGCTAAAGGAGGCCAATCTGACCCATGAACTTTGGTCACGTTTGGTGACATTAAGTATTGGCACCCCTTTTTGAGGCACTTCCCAGTACAGGATTTGGACCAAACTGACAGAGTACAATCACCCGGTGATACTGAACACAACCATGCTAGCGGCTAACGGTTAGCATGTTGCTAACCAGAAGTAGCTTTAGAAAGGTCCTACCAACTTCTGCTTAGCCGGGGTTGTTCTGCCTTTACAGACAAATAGAGGGCTACAGCTGTGAGGGAGTCTCCATGACAACCCTTTTAGCCAGAGGCTTCTAGGAGGTCCATTGACTTAACATGGCACCTTTCGAAGGGCACTGTGGGTGCTGTGAAGACCGTAGGAAGCTGAAATTCGCAGTGTTACTCCCCGTTAGTATTTTTGACGGTACCACGAGACAGGCGCCTTGCTAAATTTCTTCAGAATTTTTTTAGTTGTTCTTAATCTTCAAATTCTTCAATTTTTTTTAAATTTTTCAAATTTTTCAAATTTGTTCAAATTCTCTAAATTTCTTCAATTTTTTTAAATTCTCCAAGTTTGTCAAATTCTTCACATTTTTCAAATTCCTTCAAATTTTTTGAAAATTTTCAAATATTTCAATTTTCTTCAAATTTTTCAAATTCCTTCAAACTTTTTCCAATTCTCCAAGTTTCTTCAAAATTTTCAAATTCTTCAAATTTTTCAAATTCTTCAAATTTCTTCAAATTTTTCAAACTTCAAAATCCTTCAAATTCTTCTATTTCTTTCAATTCTTCAAACTTTTTCAAATTCTTCAAATCTGATTTCAATGTTTTCTGCATCTTCTGCTCAATCGTTCTGCAGATTAGCATTCTCACTGCTGTTTCGCAGGAACAGCCTTTTCTAGTCAAGTGAGAATGCTATACAGCATTCTCACTTATTGTTTTCCTGATTTTTCTTTATTTTTATTATTATTATTATTCCGGTACGTTTTCGACTTCCTAACTAGTTCCTGCATTTCAACCGATTTCAACCATTCTTGTATCAAAACGTTCAGCTCCTTCAGGACATTACTGCTAAGACTTTTTGTAATATAACTTTTATAATATTTAAAATATTCAACTTTTTGTAACTTTTTTGCTCTCATTCAATGAATGGAGAATCCTTCAAATTCTTCAAATATTTCAGCTTTTTGACAGCTTACTGCTTCAGCCTACTTTCAGCTAGAAACGCCATTCAACTTTTAAAATGTAGTGATATCTTTTCAGCTATTATGGTATAGTTCAGCTTTTTCATAATCTTTTACCATTTTCATATAGTACCGTCCTTAAAATAATTTTGGCTTTTCAAGAAATTCAGCAAATAACATGCGTTGCTATGGTTGTCAAGGAGCCTCTGTTAGAGTGCGCACTCTAGAAATTCAACAAATTCTTCTTCTCCGAACAACTTCTTCTCACTCGCTCAATTTTCAACCTATCCACATAAATTATACATCAAAACGTAGGAATTTTTGTCTGGATTCGGAAAATGTAACCATCATTGGTGTGGGATTTATAGATTTTTCGCAAATCACCTCAGAGCGACACTAACCCGAAACCTTCCCCATTCATTTCCTATGGAGCGGTTTTCAAAAATGACACCTGGAAATCCAAAACATCACATGTATTTACATCGTCACTACTCCTAAACCGTTTCATGTACAGGCACGAGACTTTCACACATTCATGTCCAGACCCTTCTGGCGCTCACAAAAGAGAAATTTTGTCGATAAATGTTACGGTTTTGCCGCAGGAACAATTTGTTCGGGAGTAGCGTTTTGGGAAAATGCTAAAACAGGATCAGACTTCAATCTCCCCAAATGAGGCACTTTTCTACATCGTCGCTACTCCTAAACCGTTTTATGTACAGGCATGAGACTTTCACACATGAATGTCCCGACCCTTCTGGCACTCATAAAAAAGGAATTTTGTGGATAACTGTTACGGTTTTTCCGCAGGAACAATTTGTTCGGGAGTAGCGAATGTGCAAAATCCTTAAAACGCTTTGGAGCTTCATTCTTCCACATCATCCACTTTTTACATCGTCGCTGTGCCTACACCGATTTTTGTACAAACCTAAAAATGAACTCCATAGTCCTCAAAAGCCTGCTGATACTCAGAGTGAAAGAATTATTTTGATATCTCTTATACTTTTTCAGCTACAGCGATTTGTTCGGGACCGTTTGTAGAGGATTTCTCAAATTTCATAAAAATCCTCTTTATATCATAATTTTTTACGCCTAAATTAAAATATTTCTAGCAAAAACCGATAGTTTTTCTTGTTCTCCTATCCGTTACGAACTAAACGCTGAAAAAATTATGTCTCTACCATTTACAGAACAGGAGATATGGAGCGTTGTTTGAGGCAAAGTTCTCCATTCTATTTCAATGAGGCAGAGTCTGACAAAGTCTCTGCACTTCGGGAGACTGGCCGCTGCAGCTGTGTCAGTGAGTTTCCATGACGACGGAACTCTGAGGGCCAGAGGGAGAATCTCCATTGAGATACAATGGCAACTTTCGACGCCCGCTGCAGCGGCTATGATTAATGTAGCAATCTGAAATTCGCACAGTCACTTCCTCTTGACATTTTAAAATTTTCAAGTGACTTTCAGCCATAGTGTCAGTTTTCTGTCCCATTTTGGATGTCACATGCTTTCCTATTGGGCCTTTGCTTCCAACAGGACCTGGCATGATGCCCAGACACGACCCAATTGGCCAATACAGCACCCCCCACATGTGGGAAATGGCGCTACTGACCATTTTGGTCAAATGTTGAGTTCTTGGCCCAGATGTGGTGAGGCTGAGTTGCTAAAGGAGGCCAATCTGACCCATGAACTTTGGTCACGTTTGGTGACATTAAGTATTGGCACCCCTTTTTGAGGCACTTCCCAGTACAGGATTTGGACCAAACTGACAGAGTACAATCACCCGGTGATACTGAACACAACCAAGCTAGCGGCTAACGGTTAGCATGTTGCTAACCAGAAGTAGCTTTAGAAAGGTCCTACCAACTTCTGCTTAGCCGGGGTTGTTCTGCCTTTACAGACAAATAGAGGGCTACAGCTGTGAGGGAGTCTCCATGACAACCCTTTTAGCCAGAGGCTTCTAGGAGGTCCATTGACTTAACATGGCACCTTTCGAAGGGCACTGCGGGTGCTGTGAAGACCGTAGGAAGCTGAAATTCGCAGTGTTACTTCCCGTTAGTATTTTTGACGGTACCACGAGGCAGGCGCCTTGCTAAATTTCTTCAGAATTTTTTTAGTTGTTCTTAATCTTCAAATTCTTCAATTTTTTTTAAATTTTTCAAATTTTTCAAATTCCTTCAAATTTGTTCAAATTCTCTAAATTTCTTCTAAATTTTTTAAATTCTTCAAGTTTGTCAAATTCTTCAAATTTTTCAAATTCCTTCAAATTTTTTGAAAATTTTCAAATATTTCAAATTTCTTCAAATTTCTTCAAATTTTTCAAATTCCTTCAAATTTTTTCAAATTCTCCATATTTCTTCAAATTCTTCAAATTTTTCAAATTCTTCAAACTCTTCAAATTCCTTCAAATTCTATTCTTTCAATCTTCAAAACTTTTCAAATTCTTCAAATCCCTTCAATTTTAAATTTTTTCAAATTCTTCAAATCTGATTTCAATGTTTTCTGCATCTTCTGCTCAATCATTCTGCAGATTAGCATTCTCACTGCTGTTTCGCAGGAACAGCCTTTTCTAGTTATTATTATTATTATTCCGTACGTTTTTGTGCGTCTAACTACTCCTGCATACTTCAACCGATTTCAACGATTTTCGTACCAAAACGTTCGGCTCGTTCTCGACATTACTGCTATGTCTCATGGTTATGGTAACTTTTATACTTTTTGAAGTATTTGTACTTTTTGTGCGTTTTTTGCTCCCATTGAAATGAATGCAAATTCCTTCAAATTTTTCAAATTCTTCAAATTCCTTCTAGTTCTTCTGATACAACTTATATCAATACTATTACTACAACAGATACTGCAACTACTACTACTACTACTACTACTACTACTACTACTACTACTGATACTACTACTACTACTACTACTACTACTACTTTTACTACTAATGATACTACTGCTGCTACTGCTACTACTACTGATGCTACTGCTGATACTACAACTACTACTGATACTACTACTATTGCTACTACTAATACAACTACTACTACTACTAGTACTGATACTACTACTACTACTACTACTATTGATACTACTACTACTGATACTACCAATGATACTACTGCTGCTACTGCTACTACAACAACTAATACTGCTACTACAACTATTACTACTACTAATACAACTACTACTACTACTAGTACTACTGATACTACTACTACTACTACAAATTCCTTCAAATTCTTCAAATTCCTTCAAATTCTTTAAAAACTGATACTACTACTACTACTACTACTACTGATACTACTCCTACTACTATTGATACTTCTAGTACTACTACTAATACTACTACTACTGATACTACTACTGCTACTACTACTACTACTGAAACTACTACTACTACTATTACTACTACTAATACAACTACTACTACTACTAGTACTACTGATACTACTACTACTACTACTACTACTACTACTACTACTAATGATACTACTGCTGCTACTGCTACTACTACTGATGCTACTGCTGATACTACAACTACTACTGCTACTACTACTATAACTACTACTAATATAACTACTACCACTACTAGTACTACTGATACTACTACTAATACTACTACTGCTGCTACTACTACTACTACTACATATTCCTTAAAATTCTTTAAAAACTGATACTACCACTACTACTGATACTACTACTATTACTACTACTACTACTACTACTGATACTACTAACTACTACTACTACTACTGATACAACTACTACTACTAATGATACTACTGCTGCTACTGCTACTACTACTACTACAACAACTACTACTGCTACTACTACTATTACTACTACTAATACAACTACTACTACTAGTACTACTGATACTACTACTACTACTACTACTACTACTACTACTGATACTACTAACTACTACTACTACTACTGATACAACTACTACTACTAATGATACTACTGCTGCTACTGCTACTACTACTACTACAACAACTACTACTGCTACTACTACTATTACTACTACTAATACAACTACTACTACTAGTACTACTGATACTACTACTACTAGTACTACTACTATAAAATTCCTTCAAATTCTTTAAAAACTGATACTACTACTACTAATACTACTACTAATACTAATACTACTACTATTACTACTACTAATACAACTACTACTAGTAGTAGTACTACTGATACTACTACTACTACTACTACTACTAGTACTACTACTACAAAATTCCTTCAAATTCTTTAAAAACTGATACTACCACTACTACTGATACTACTACTATTACTACTACTAATACAACAAATACTTTTACTAGTACTACTGATACTACTACTACTAGTACTACAACTACTACTACTATTACAAATTCCTTCAAATTCTCCAAATTCCTTCAAATTCTTTAAAAACTGATACTACTACTACTACTACTACTGATACTACTCCTACGACTACTGGTACTACTACTATTACTACTACTAATACAACAACTGCTACTACTAGTACTACTGATACTACTACTAATACAACAACTGCTACTACTAGTACTACTGATACTACTACTACTACTACTACTACAAATTCCTTCAAATTCTTCAAATTTCTTCAAATTCTTTAAAAACTGATACAACTACTACTACTACTGATACTACTACTACTGATACTACTACTACTTCTAATACTACTGATACTACTACTACTACTAATACTACTACTGATACTACTACTACTACTACAAATTACTTCAAATTCCTTCAAATTCTTTAAAAACTGATACAACTACTACTACTACTGATACCACTACTACTGACACAACTACTACTACTTCTACTACTACTGATACTACTACTACTACTACTACTACTGATACTACTACTACTACTATTACTACTACAACTGATACTACTACTACTACTACTACTACAAATTACTTCAAATTGTTCAATTTCTTCAAATTTTTCAAATTCTTCAATGTTTTTCAGCTTTTTTTCTCTTCTGCATGAGACTTCTGCATCTTCTCAAATCATTCTGCATATTAGCATTCTCACTCGCTGTTGCGTAGGAACAGCTTTTTCTAGTTCTTTATTATTATTATTATTCCTGTTTATTCTTCCAAATGCGTACAGCATTCTCACTTATTAAGTTCCTTCAGGTCTTGATTATTATTCCGTACGTTTTTCGGCATCTAACTACTCCTGCATACTTCAACCGATTTAAACAATTTTCATATCAAAACGTTCAGCTCGTTCACGACATTACTGCTATGTCTTTTTGTAATTATAACTTTTATAATATTTAAAATATTTAACTTTTTGTGCGTTTTTTGCTCTCATTGAAAATGAATGGAAAATTATTCAAATTCTTCAAATATTTCAACTTTTTGACATCTTACTGCTTCAGCCTACTTTCAGCTATAAACGTCATTCAACTTTTAAAATGTAGTAATATCTTTTCGCTATTATGGTATGTTTCAGCTTTTTCATATCTTTCACCATTTTCGTATAGTACGTCTTTAAAATAATTTTGGTTTTTCAAGAAATTCAGCAAATAACATGCGTTGCTATGGTCGTCAAGGAGTCTCGTTTAGAGTGCGCACTCTAGAAATTCAACAAATTCTTCTTCTCCGAACAACTTCTTCTCACTCGCTCAATTTTCAACCTATCCACATAAATTATACATCAAAACGTAGGAATTTTTGTCTGGATTCAGGAAATGTAACCCTCATTGGTGTAGCATTTATAGAATTTTCGCAAATCACCTCAGAGCGACACAAACCCGAAACCTCCCCCATTCATTTCCTATGGAGCGGTTTTGAAAAATGTCGTCTGAAAATCCAAAACATCACACGTTTTCACATCGTCGCTACTCCTAAACCGTTTGATGTACAGGCATGAGACTTTCACATATGAATGTCCCAACCCTTCTGGCACTCACAATAAAGGAATTTTGTGGATAACTGTTACGGTTTTTCCGCAGGAACAATTTGTTCGGGAAGTAGCGAATGTGCAAAATCCTGAAAATGCTTTAGAGCCGCATTGTTCCACATGATCCACCTTTTTTACATCGTCGCTGTGCCTACACCGATTTTTGTACAAACATAAAAATGAGCAACATAGTCCTCAAAAGCCTGCTGATACTCACAGTGAAATAATTGTTTTGATATCTCTTATACTTTTTCAACTAGAGCGATTTGTTCGGGACTGTTTTTAGAGGATTTTGCAAATTCCTTAAAAAACCCCTTTAGATCATAATTTTTTACGCCTTTATTAAACTTTTTCCAGCAAAAACCGATAGCTTTTCTTCTTCCCCTATCCGTTACGAACTAAACGTAGAAAAAATTACGTCTCTACCATTTAGGGATCAGGAGATATGAAGCGTTGTTTGGGGCAAAGTTCTCCATTATAATCCAATGGGACTTATTGTGAGCAAAGTGTCTGCACTTGAGTAGACTGGCCGCTGCAGGTGTGTCAGTGAGTTTCCATGACGACGGAACTCTGAGGGCCAGAGGGAGAGGATCAATTGAGATAGAATGGCAACTTTCGACGCTTACCGCAGTTGCTGTGATTAATGTAGGAATCTGAAATTCGCACAGTAACTTCCTCTTGACATTTTAAAATTTTCAAGTGACTTTCAGCTATGTGTCATTTTTCTGTCCCATTTTGGATTTTACATGCTTTCCTATTGGGCCTTTGCTTCCAACAGGACCTGGCATGATGCCCAGACACGACCCAATTGGCCAATACAGCACCACCCACCTGTGGGAAATGGCGCTACTGACCATTTTGGTCAAATATTGAGTTCTGGGCCCAGATGTGGTGAGGCTGAGTTGCTAAAGGAGGCCAATCTGACCCATGAACTTTGGTGACGTTTGGCGACATTAAGTATTGGCACCCCTATTTGAGGCACTTCCCAGTACAGGATTTGGACCTAACTGACAGAGTACAATCACCCGGTGATCCTGAGCACAACCATGTTAGCGGCTAATGGTTAGCATGTTGCTAATTGGAAGTAGCTCTAGGAAGCTCGGACAAACTTCTGCTTTACAGAGTCTGTACTCCTTTATACAGAATGCTCCACAATAAGTTTGGGCCTCGTCACGTTAAAGCATCTCCAAGTTAGGAGGTGTCAAACATCCAATGCTTTTCAATGGGGGCGAAACCCCCTTATACTCCCTAGAAATGCAGGCCCACAATATGGCTACAGTATATTCAAGTTTGAAATTCTACTTCTGCTTTGTTAACGATCAGTGTTTAGAATGAGTTAGGAAATGTTTGGTGCCTTTCCTCAGTTTTTTCTTTCTTCTCTAATCTTCAGTTTTTATTCTTCTAATCATTCAGCTATTGTTCTTTCATGTTCAAATCCTTCAACTCTTTCAAATTCTTCAACTTTTTCAACTTCTTCAACTTTTTCAACTTCTTCAATGCTTTTCAGCTATTTTTTCTCTTCTTCAAAGATCTTCTGCATCTTTTGCTTAATCATTCAGCTATCTGCATTCACAGTGCATTTTCGCAGGAAATGCAAATTTTTCTAGTTATTATTATTATTCCGTACGTTTTTCGACTTCCTACTAGTTCTGCATTTTTCAACCGATTTCAACCATTCTGGTATCAAAACGTTCAGCTCCTTCAGGACATTACTGCTAAGACTTTTGGTAATTATAACTTTTATAATATTTAAAATATTCAACTTTTTGTAACTTTTTTGCTCTCATTCAAATGAATGGAGAATCCTTCAAATTCTTCAAATATTTCAGCTTTTTGACAGCTTACGCTTCAGCCTACTTTCAGCTAGAAACGCCATTCAACTTTTAAAATGTAGTGATATCTTTCAGCTATTATGGTATAGTTCAGCTTTTTCATATCTTTTACCATTTTCATATAGTACCTCCTTAAAATAATTTTGGCTTTTCAAGAAATTCAGCAAATAACATGCGTTGCTATGGTTGTCATGGAGCCTCTGTTAGAGTGCGCACTCTAGAAATTCAACAAATTCTTCTTCTCCGAACAACTTCTTCTCACTCGCTCAATTTTCAACCTATCCACATAAATTATACATCAAAACGTAGGAATTTTTGTCTGGATTCGGAAAATGTAACCATCATTGGTGTGGGATTTATAGATTTTTTCGCAAATCACCTCAGAGCGACACTAACCCGAAACCTTCCCCATTCATTTCCTATGGAGCGGTTTTCAAAAATGACACCTGGAAATCCAAAACATCACATGTATTTACATCGTCACTACTCCTAAACCGTTTCATGTACAGGCACGAGACTTTCACACATTCATGTCCAGGACCCTTCTGGCGCTCACAAAAGAGAAATTTTGTCGATAAATGTTACGGTTTTGCCGCAGGAACAATTTGTTCGGGAGTAGCGTTTTGGGAAAATGCTAAAACAGGATCAGACTTCAATCTTCCCAAATGAGGCACTTTTCTACATCGTCGCTACTCCTAAAACCGTTTTATGTACAGGCACGAGACTTTCACACATGAATGTCCCGACCCTTCTGGCACTCATAAAAAAGGAATTTTGTGGATAACTGTTACGGTTTTTCCGCAGGAACAATTTGTTCGGGAAGTAGCGAATGTGCAAAATCCTTAAAACGCTTTGGAGCTTCATTCTTCCACATCATCCACTTTTTACATCGTCGCTGTGCCTACACCGATTTTTGTACAAACCTAAAAATGAACTCCATAGTCCTCAAAAGCCTGCTGATACTCAGAGTGAAAGAATTATTTGATATCTCTTATACTTTTTCAGCTACAGCGATTTGTTCGGGACCGTTTGTAGAGGATTTCTCAAATTTCATAAAAATCCTCTTTATATCATAATTTTTTACGCCTAAATTAAAATATTTCTAGCAAAAACCGATAGTTTTTCTTGTTCTCCTATCCGTTACGAACTAAACGCTGAAAAAATGATGTCTCTACCATTTACAGAACAGGAGATATGGAGCGTTGTTTGAGGCAAAGTTCTCCATTCTATTTCAATGAGGCAGAGTCTGACAAAGTCTCTGCACTTCGGGGGACTGGCCGCTGCAGCTGTGTCAGTGAGTTTCCATGACGACGGAACTCTGAGGGCCGGAGGGAGAATCTCCATTGAGATACAATGGCAACTTTCGACGCCCGCTGCAGCGGCTATGATTAATGTAGCAATCTGAAATTCGCACAGTCACTTCCTCTTGACATTTTAAAATTTTCAAGTGACTTTCAGCCATGTGTCAGTTTTCTGTCCCATTTTGGATGTCACATGCATTCCTATTGGGCCTTTGCTTCCAACAGGACCTGGCATGATGCCCAGACACGACCCCAATTGGCCAATACAGCACCCCCCCACATGTGGGAAATGGCACTACACACCATTTTGGTCAAATGTTGAGTTCTTGGCCCAGATGTGGTGAGGCTGAGTTGCTAAAGGAGGCCAATCTGACCCATGAACTTTGGTCACGTTTGGTGACATTAAGTATTGGCACCCCTTTTTGAGGCACTTCCCAGTACAGGATTTGGACCAAACTGACAGAGTACAATCACCCGGTGATACTGAACACAACCATGCTAGCGGCTAACGGTTAGCATGTTGCTAACCAGAAGTAGCTTTAGAAAGGTCCTACCAACTTCTGCTTAGCCGGGGTTGCTCTGCCTTTACAGACAAATAGAGGGCTACAGCTGTGAGGGAGTCTCCATGACAACCCTTTTAGCCAGAGGCTTCTAGGAGGTCCATTGACTTAACATGGCACCTTTCGAAGAGCACTGTGGGTGCTGTGAAGACCGTAGGAAGCTGAAATTCGCAGTGTTACTCCCCGTTAGTATTTTTGACGGTACCACGAGGCAGGCGCCTTGCTAAATTTCTTCAGAATTTTTTTAGTTGTTCTTAATCTTCAAATTCTTAAATTTTTTTAAAATTTTTCAAATTTTTCAAATTCCTTCAAATTTGTTCAAATTCTCTAAATTTCTTCTAAATTTTTTAAATTCTTCAAGTTTGTCAAATTCTTCACATTTTTCAAATTCCTTCAAATTTTTTCAAATTCTCTAAATTTCTTCTAAATTTTTAAATTCTTCAAGTTTGTCAAATTCTTCAAATTCCTTCAAATTTTTTGAAAATTTTCAAATATTTCAAATTTCTTCAAATTTTTCAAATTCCTTCAAACTTTTTCAAATTCTCCAAATTTCTTCAAATGTTTCAAATTCTTCAAATTTTTCAAATTCTTCAAATTTCTTCAAATTTTTCAAACTTCAAAATCCTTCAAATTCTTCTATTTCTTTCAATTCTTCAAACTTTTTAAAATTCTTCAAATCTGATTTCAATGTTTTCTGCATCTTCTGCTCAATCATTCTGCAGATTAGCATTCTCACTGCTGTTTCGCAGGAACAGCCTTTTCTATTATTATTATTATTATTCCGTACGTTTTCTTCTTCTAACTAGTTCCGCAATTTTTCAACCGATTTCAACCATTCTGGTATCAAAACGTTCAGCTCCTTCAGGACATTACTGCTAAGACTTTTGGTAATTATAACTTTTATAATATTTAAAATATTCAACTTTTTGTAACTTTTTTGCTCTCAGTCAAATGAAATGGAGAATCCTTCAAATTCTTCAAATATTTCAGCTTTTGACAGCTTACTGCTTCAAGCCTACTTTCAGCTAGAAACGCCATTCAACTTTTAAAATGTAGTGATATCTTTCAGCTATTATGGTATAGTTCAGCTTTTGCCATATCTTTTACCATTTCATATATACCTCCTTAAAATAATTTTGGCTTTTCAAGAAATTCAGCAAATAA
>NW_023397282.1:0-46143 GCF_011125445.2 Fundulus heteroclitus
GATTTATTGGATAAATATAGCTGAGTGTCATCAGCATAACAGTGAGAAATGAAATCCCATGCTGTCTGATCATTTTTGCCAATCGGAAGCATATATATAGTAAAATGAATTGGTCCAAGGACTGAACCCTGTTGGTATCCCACCGGTGTACCCTAAGAGTTTTGAGGAAGATTCTATATTACCTGAACAAACTGGAATCTGTCCGCCAATATAAGATTTAAACCAGCCTAAATGCTTTCCCTTAATCCCTACAGTATGCTCAAGTCTTTGTAGGAGAATATTGTGATCAACTGTATCAAACGCAGCACTGAGATCTAACAGGACAAGTATAGAACAAGTCCATTATCTGAGGCCATGAGAATATCATTAGTGACCTTCACCAGAGCTGTTTCAGTGCTATGATGAGCTCTTGAAGCCTGACTGAAAACTCCTCAAGTAGGTCATTACTTGTAAATGTTCACATAGTTGATTCCCAACTACTTTCTCAAGAATTTTAGATAAGAAAAGAAGATTAGACATAGGTCTGTAATTTACTAACTCATCTTGATCAAGAGAAGGTTTCTTAAGTAAAGGTTTAATAACAGCTACTTTAAAAAACCTGTGGTACATATCCATTTACTAAGGATAGATTAATCATGTCTAAAATAGGACCACTGATCAGAGGGAATACCTCCTTAAACAACTTGGTTGGGATTGGTCTAACATGCAGGTAGAAAGTTTAGATGAAGCTAAAATTTTAGATAGCTCAGAAAGCTCTACTGCTTCTAAACAGTTCAGGACACTGCGCAGGTTCTAAAGATTCCTCCAATGCTGCCTCACTTACTGAGGACGATGTGATCATGTTTGGGAGGATGCCAATTATTTTATGTTTAATGGAATCAATTTTATTTATGAAGAATCCCATAAAATCATTACTGCTAAGAGCTAAGGGAATGGATGGATAAACGGAGCTGTGGCTCTGGGTAAGTTGGCAACTGTACTAAAGAGAAATCTAGGATTATTTTATTCTCTTCAATTAATGATGAAAAATATGCTGCTCTAAACTCTTCGAAGGGTCTATTTATACAACAATAGACTGTCTCTCCAGATTAAGTAGGATTCCTCTTGGTGTGTAGAGCGCCATTTTCTCTCCAATTTCCTAACATTGTGCTTCAGGAACGCAGCTCTGAATTAAACCGGGAGCCAGCTTCCTGTGAATAATCACCTTCTTTTTCAAGGGAGCTATATTGTCTAATGCAGAATGCAATGAGGAAGTCACGCAAAGGTATCGATTTGTGAATGGGAAGAAACAACATTGCTGCCATCTACAGGGCATTTCTGCAATACTGAGGATATTAAAAAGTCATGGTTTCATGGCATTTGGTTTCATGGCAAAAGTCATGAACTGATTGTAATATAACAGTTCTACAGCAACAAGCTGCCACCATATGTATTGCTTTTCTGAAGCATGTACATTAAAATCACTTTGATGTTGTATCTTTTTAGTCAAGGTTTAAAAGGTTCTGATTTGTTTTTCTGTGGGTCTTAAATGTCATGATCGTTAGATGTTTCAGTTTTGGTTTCCTGTAGATGTCTGTTTCTTTCCTTGTTATTAGGATTGGTATTTAATTTTATGCATTGTTCATTAGGATCTTCATTCTTGTTCATTTGCTTTATATCTTGTTAAATTTCTTCAGTTCCCTCAACCTTGATTAGCTGTTGCTCACTCTCATCCTATTATTGTGATGTTTGCCTCATGTTTCTGTTACCTGTTAGTTCCATGTTCTGCTCATCCAAGTGTTCCTTGTAATTTTTTTTCACTTCATTATTAAATCTTGACTCACCAATTGGCTTCCAAGTACCTGTAAGTATTTTGGTTCAGGGTCTCTCTTCTCTCAGGTCATGACATAAAAATTCTGTGAAAGCGTTTTTGGATTCCTTTTATGTGTAATGGTTATGTAATTTCATAGTTTGATGATCTTTGCTTGCAGCGCTTAGAATGGTCAGTATGACTGGAAAAGCGCTATATAAGTTCAGTCAATTTACAATTTACCATTTTACTAACCTTATGAATGTTTTTGCGTTGTACTGTGGTTGCAAAGTTCAAAGCTCAATCATTGCATCTTTTAAGTTTTCTGTGACATTTACATAGTAAGCTTCTGTTATGTAAGGATGAGGAAACTATGCTTTGTAGCTGATATCTCTATTTAATGCCTACCATGTGTTCAGTTAAAGATACGCACGCACCTGACAAAGAGCTAATTTGATTAACGCCATGATTCTGTATTTTTTTCCATTCCAAAAATGTAAGTGATTCTGCATATAACACAACAAAATTAGAATGAAGAAAGGGAATGCAGTTTTGCAACTGAATTAGAATATGTCATATTCTGGGTTCTGTTCTGGTTTATGTTATTAGTTTGGTTTCCTTCTCTCTCCTACCTTAGGTTCTCTGGTTGTTTTGAGTTCAGTCTTGTTTGAATTCTTGTTTAGTTTGTGTACTGTTTTTGTGTACCCTGTTATGTCATCACTTTTAGTCTTAGCTATATCTTCTGTCTTTAGTTTGTACTTCAGGGTTGTTTTGGTTCTTATGTAGTGTAGCTTCTATTCCTGTCAGCCTTCTAGTCTATTCCCTCCTTGATTACTCCCACCTGGTTTTGGTTAATTAGTCCTTCCCTCTTCACCTGTCTGCATGCCTATTTATACCCGCCTCAGTTTTTCTGCACTTTGCCAGAACGTCTCTCTTTAAATTCCTATTAACAACCGTTAGGTAAGAGCATTCCTGCCTCTGTTATTTTTGTTTTATATGCCTGTCTGCCAGTCTGTGCCCTCCAGGGGTCCGTTCTTCGTACATTGCTTAAAACATTCAAGATCAAATGACACATCCAAGATGATTTCATCCGGCTAATCATGATCCGGCTAATTGGGTTCTTCCAACACACCTGTTGTTTACGATTAGTATCACTGGATTGAGTTATCTGAGACAACTGCGCGTTCATGCGTTTGTTTTAAAAGGGGAAATGTATCGATAGTAGAAACAATGATCAGCAGTGCTGCTATTGGCTGTTCAGCATGGCCAAAGAACACCCACAGTTTTTCTCCCAAGCAGAACAAGAGCTTTAATGGAAGGTTATGCCGAATTTGAGTCATTAATTAAAACACCTCAAAGTCTGCTAAAGCCAGGAGAGAGGGCTGGCAAAAAGTAGCAGACAAATTAATGCGTAAATACTGTCCATGGTAGATGTTTCTATCACTTTCTACAGCATTTTAATAATTTCATATTTACTTTGTTCTTTTATATCAGAGCCTCCATGGGACCCACTTACCTGACTCCGCCAGATAGATTTGCTCCGCATATCCATCTGGAAACCTTCCGTTGAAGTAATTTTGGGAAGGGGCGAAAATACTGGTTAGCTGATTGGCCTATGTTGGTGATAGACGGGCCAAATAAACCAATCAGATTTGTCGTTACTCGTAACAGAGCGACGACGAAAACACAACCACAAGCCAAGCTACTCTTTCTGCTGCAGGTAAAGGCTCGTTAGCTCAGCAGAGAAATACTCTGTAATTCCGATAAAACTTGCTCGATAGCCACGCTAACGCTAGTTTCATCGGCTGAAGCCGCCATGTTCTTTAGACTGAACTGTCGATCTTCTCGTTGCGTCACACCTCAACCCGCCTCAAAGCCAACGCTGATTGGACGTTCGTTTGGTGAACGGCTCCAAATTTTCTTTAACGGAGAGTATCCAGACTGATCTGCGAGTGAAACCTTGAAAGCTCGCGAGATCAGGATGGTCTCACGAGGCTAGGGACCCACTAGAACATGGGGACAAGTAAAAGAGAAATACAAGAATATTCTACAAAATGGTAGCCTTTAATTATTATACTTTATTTTAAAATGGCACTTTTTATGTCAAGAGATCCAATATCGATGTCATTCCTTAGACACTGGAAGTAAAGGACACGTGCAAACTGGGAATTTTAACAAAAAAAAAATCTTTATCCATAAAAAATGAAAATCTTCCTTTTCCAAGTCATCCACAGTTTACACGGTAAAACTGTATTGCTCCGTGTCTAGATAATCCGTCCATAGTTTTTTCTAATACAATATAAGGCTGGACAGGAAGCAAGCCTTTCAAAGTAAACTAAACTTCACAATAAAATGGCCTGAACAAATCTTCTTACTGAATATGATAAAAATAAAAAGCAAACCATCATACAAATAACTTAAATAACTTCTATTTATGGCTCTCACACCACTTTTTCCTCTTTAAAAGCCACTGTTATATAATGTGTCTGTCTATAACAGCCACCAAGAAAAATCTCCCTACAATTACACTGTCTGTATTATGACTGTCGCGCTGCGCTAAATGATCCTGTCTATTGCGCAATACCCGATTATTTATTCTTGCACATTCCGCAACAGGTTGCAGTCGTAAAAATGGACATGGCTACGGCAGGCTTCCCTATCTCCTCCGCTTATAAAGCTGCGATCTAATCCTGTTTACATGAAATAAGCCTGCTAGCGAGCAGGTTTAAGCTGGTGCACATGTTGCTATGACAGCAAGTCCAAGATGAGTTTCGAAGAACCAAACGATCCAAGATCATGCAAAATCGTCAACAATCAAATCCAGCTGACTGAGTTAGCCACATACGAAGAACGGGCCCCTGTTTTTGAGTTTGTTTAGTCTCAGCCTGGTTCTGTTTGCCTGCCTGAAGATCACCTTTTTGCCCCTTGGATTCTGTTAATAAAACCCCTTTCAGCATTAGCTCCGTGTCTGGCTTACATTCGATTCAACCATAACAAATCATCACAGAATAATTATAAAATATCATATAAAGCAGTGTTCGAAATCCCACCTCCAGCAAGACTTTCACATACATGTACATTTTCTGGAAATATAAATAGAATTTATAAAAGTAGATTTTTTTTTGTCTTTAAACAGTTCATCATTGCAGTCTATTGAGCTAGTTAAATAATGATACCTGGCTGGATATGCAGACTTTTTAATTTTCAGTATTTCAGTATTTTATTTCAACATCTGAAGCTATATTATTGAGCATTGTCACTGAAGTGCACATATCAGCATGTTTCAGAGTGCACTGAGAGCCTGCTCTCCAAAGCAGATAGGAACCACTTAGTAACTTCTAGGACCTCCTTCTTCTATAAATGCTGTTGCTGTTTAGGGATTCAGATACAACACAAAGAGATCATAGGAACGTCTGATATCATCCGCTTGTCAGCAGCTGAATAACGTGAGCTGTTAACGTTCTATTTTTAAGTTCTGGCTTGGGTGATTTCATCAAAAGAAGCGACTCAAAAACAGAGAAGATTTTGTCATTTCTTTTGTTCTGCAGGGGTAAATCCTCTCTTTTTCCCTGCATTTGTCTTTTCAAGAGGGAAACTGAGCTCAGCTTTCACAGCAATCATGAAGGCCTATCTCCCATTCAGAAGCTAAACAGTGCTCAGACATCTATGCAAGAGATGACAGCTCTTCTCTATTTGCAGTTCAAGAACATCACATTAATTGTGCAGAAGCTCACTAAAAGCTAACAGATTGCAAGCCTTTTTATAGATTTTAACAGTAAACAGTGAATGCCATGATGACATCTAAAATGATACAAACCTCTCAGTTTCTACCTCAACATATCCAGTGTACTATGAATGCAAACGTCACTGGACAATGCCACAATGCTGTTGTCTTTCAACACCATCTGGTTATAGAGAACAGTTTTAAAAAGGGAATGAGAGGGGTGGAGCAACACCTGAGATAGAAAGTTGCTCAGTAAACTTCATGTAAAAGGAAAGGAAAACTGTTTTGGATTGCAGAATTTGAAAATAAATTTAACATGAGGCTTTAAGACCATAACAAGTAGATGTAAACAAATGCTGTCAATAAGGAATTTATGATAATAGCCCATCATTGCACAATAGGAGATTTTAGTGCTTGTTGTATTATCTAAAACATTTCGGTTGGATCTATCTGACTCAATCCAAAAACAAATGCCCTAACTAAAGGGCTCTGAAAGAAACAGTCTGAGCTTCTGCAAACTAAGGACCTTTGAACTGTTCAGTCAATACACTGTGCTGTAGAGATTACCTACTAAAATGGGGTTTAAAGTATTTTGAAGCGGTAATGCAATCACAATCACTACAGTTTCAGTGAAAAATTTGCTGTTCAATAAATTAAGATATATTTAAACATTATATTTGCACCATGCCTCTTGCCCATTGACTGCTGGAAACATGCACCCCTTTCCTCTCCCCCCGTAGTTAGCTGTGAAGTAAAGACCATTAAGTTGAAGTCTATGCTTCGTGGCTTAGACTACAACTGTCTCAATCCTTGTGTTAAGCCATTCCTTAAGCAAGGACAACACCACTGTGTTACAAAGACTAATGAGAAAAAAGACTGAACTATTCACTCTTTAAAAAAAATCAAATGTAATCTTTCCTACTGAAAACAAATTCAATAGTGCATGTTTTAGTAGAGAGAGGGGTAGTAATAAAAAATCCAATAGGTACAACAATATGAAGGGGGAGGGATTACTCTAGTTTATTTTATATTTAATTTTCAAACCAAGTACGTAACATTATTTTTTGTCATTTCACATTTATTTTAAAACATTATCCTGCTGATGTTTAACATGTTGAACAGCAGCGTCTGTCACATTTCCTGACACCCAAACTGCACGGGGAACTATAGGAATAAGACATATATATATTTTGTTTATTTATAAACAAGACATACAGGGGTAGGACAATGAAACTGAAACATCTCTCTTTTTGTGTGGCAGGTTTTAATGGCTAAATTGGACCAGCCTGGTGGCCAATCTTCATTAATTGCACATTGAACCAATAAGAGCAGAGTGTGAAGGTCCAATTAGCAGGGTAAGAGCACAGTTTTGCTTAAAATATTGCAATGCACACAACATTATGGGTGACATACCAGAGTTCAAAGGAGGACAAATTGTTGGTGCACGTCTTGCTGGCTCATCTGTGACCAAGACAGCAAGTGTTTGTGATGTATCAAGAGCCACGGTATCCAGGGTAATGTCAGCATACCACCAAGAAGGACGAACCACATCCAACAGGATTAACTGTGGACGCAAGAGGAAGCTGTCTGAAAGGGATGTTCGGGTGCTAACCCGGATTGTATCCAAAAAACATAAAACCCCGGCTCCCCAAATCACGGCAGAATTAAATGTGCACCTCAACTCTCCTGTTTCCACCAAAACTGTCCGTCGGGAGCTCTACAGGGTCAATATACACGGCCAGGCTGCTATAGCCAAATCTTTGGTCACTCGTGCCAGTGCCAATGCCAAACGTCGGTTTCAATGGTGCAAGGAGCACAAATCTTGGGCTGTGGACAATGTGAAACATGTATTGTTCTCTGATGAGTCCACCTTTACTGTTTTCCCCACATCCTGGAGAGTTACGGTGTGGAGAAGCCCCAAAGAAGCGAACCACCCAGACTGTTGCATGCCCAGAGTGAAGCATGGGGGTGGATCAGTGATGGTTTGGGCTGCCATATCATGGCATTCCCTTGGCCCCATACTTGTGCTAGATGGGCGCGTCACTGCCAAGGACTACCGAACCATTCTGGAGGACCATGTGCATCCAATGGTTCAAACATTGCATCCTGAAGGAGATGCCGTGTATCAGGATGACAATGCACCAATACACACAGCAAGACTGGTGAAAGATTGGTTTGATGAACATGAAAGTGAAGTTGAACATCTCCCATGGCCTGCACAGTCACCAGATCTAAATATTATTGAGCCACTTTGGGGTGTTTTGGAGGAGCGAGTCAGGAAACATTTTCCTCCACCAGCATCACGTCGTGACCTGGACACTATCCTGCAAGAAGAATGGCTTAAAATCCCTCTGACCACTGTGCAGGACTTGTAGATGTCATTCCCAAGACGAATTGATGCTGTATTGGCCGCAAAAGGAGGCCCTACACCATACTGATAAATTATTGTGGTCTAAAACCAGGTGTTTCAGTTTCATTGTCCAACCCCTGTATATGTCAGTTGTTTCTTGTATTGCTTTAAAATATTTTGCTTTCTGCACAGTTTTAGAAAATTCTATTTAATTATCTTCAATGTTATTTATATAGCGCCAATTCATAAAACATGTCATCTCAAGGCACTTTCCAAAGTCAAATTAAATCAGATTGGGTCAGATTATACAGATGATATATGGCACAGGTGTCAAACTCAAGGCCCGCGGGCCAAATCCGGCCCGTCAAGGTAAATTATCCGGCCCTCGAGAGTAAAAAAAAAAAAAAAGGCGTGTATATACTTTTAAAGTGCATAAAGTAGCTAAAACTGTGCCTCTTGTAAGTGTAACTCACCCCAATATCAACTTTTTTTTGCAGATAAACTATAAACTGGGCATAAGGGTGCTACTTTTATGTTACTGTGCATTTTTTATACTACTGTGTGAACTGGAATGAAATTATGAAATGAAAAGTATCGTCTCTACACATGCAAGTGGCCCTTTTTAATTACTTCATGATTTCAAAATGGCCCCATATAGAAATTAGTTTGACACCCCTGATATATGGGAACTGAATCACCTCTGCATATATGCATGTTTGTGGAGCGATTTTGCTAATACAACTACCCTCGGTTTTCTCTCCCTCCTTCTCTATTTGAAAGATTTAGAAACTGTTGAATATGGCAGAGCTCTGCTGTTTCCAAATACCTGCTAAATTTCAAATATGTTTTGAAATTAATCTCTGAAGTCATTTCCTCTCAAGAAATGATGTATTTCTGATTCCTATGTGGTGCTTTGGTAGGTACAGGTACTGGTCATATAAATAGAATTTTATGGAAAAGTAGTTTTTTCTTCAGTAAATCCATTCAAAAAGTGAAACGTGTATATTATATGCATTTATTACACACAGACTGATATATTTAAAGTGCTCATTTCTTTTAATTTTCATGATAATAACTGACAACTAATGAAAACCTCAAATTCAGTATCTCTTAAGACCAATACAAAAAAGGATTCCAAGAAATGTTGGCCAATTGAAAAGTATGAAGATGAAAAGTAAGAGCAAGTACAGCACTCAATACTTAGTTGTTTTTCCCTGGATTACAGCAGCAATGTCGTGTGGCATGGAGTTGATCAGTCTGTGACACTGCTCAGATGATATGAGAGCCCAGGCTGCTCTGATAGCGGCGTTCAGCTCTTCTGTATCATTAGGTCTGGTGTATCGCATCTGCCTCTACACAATACCCCACAGATTTTCTATGGGGTTAGGGTCAGGCGAGTTTGCTGGCCAATTAAGAACAGGGATACCATGGTCCTTAAACCAGGTACTGGTAGCTTTGGACGGAGCCAAGTCCCCCCTGTTGGAAAATGAAACCTGCATCTCCATAAAGTCAGCAGCAGGGAGCATGTAGTGCTCTAAAACTTCCTGGTAGATGGTTGTGTTGACCTTGGATCTCAGAAAACACAATGGACCAACGCCAGCAGATGACATGGCACCCCAAACCATCCCTAACCGTGGAAACCTTACACTGGACCTCAAGCAACTGTTTCTCTCCTCTCTTCCTCCAGACTCTGAGACCTTGATTTCCAAAGGAAATGTAAAATGGACTTTCTTCAGAGAACATAACTTTGGACCAGTCAGTGGCAGTCTAGTCCTTTTTGTCTTTAGACCAGGTGAGACGCTTCTGACGTTGTCTCTTGTTCAACAGAGGCTTCACACAGGGAATGCGACAGCTGAAACCAATGTCTTGCATACTTCTGTGCGTGATGCTTCTTGAAGCACTGACTCCAGCTGGAGTCCACTCTTTGTGAGTCTTCTCCACATTTTTAATGGGTTTTGTTTCCTCTCCAGGCCATCTCTTTTGCATGTACACTTTTTTCTAACATACCTTGTCCTTCCCTTCGCCTCTCTGTTAATGTGCTTGGACACAGAGCTATGTGAACAGTAATCTTCTTTAGCAATGACCTTTTGTGTCTTGCCTTCCTTGTGCAAGGTGTCAATGGTAGTGGTTTGGACAACTGTCAAGCCTAAACATGATTTTACAGCCTACAGAACTAGACTGAGACAATTTAATGGCCTTTGCAAGGGTTTTGAGTTAATTGGCTGATTACATTATATTGGCTGTGGCACCAGGTATCTTCAATATTGGACCTTTTCACAATATTATAATTTTCTGACATACTGAATTTGGGGTTTTCATTAGATGTCAGTTATAACCATCAAAATTAAAAGATGTAAACACTTGAAATATATCAGTTTGTGTATAATGAATGCTTATAAGATACAAGTTTCACTTTTTGAATGGAATTACGAAATAAAAATACTTTTCAATGATATTTTATGTATATGACCAGCACCTGTACAGTCAGTAGAAAGACCCCCCTGGTGTGCAGCAAGTCAAGTGATCTGCTCCCTCTATCAACAGCAAACAGGGTGGGCACCTTAACACACAGGGTTGGGGCATTGAGGAAGAAGGGGGAGGGCAAGAGGATGTGGTTATGCTAATGCCCAACTACCTGCACATGCAAAAAGAAGCAATACTAAACTCATTTAGAGCAACTGAATTTTTTTGGTCATTTCCTCCTTGTGATATTGGTGCTCATGCACCCATCACCCCTCCTCCCATTTTTATTTGGCGCCCTGGGGAACTGCCAATGTTGCTCCAATCAAAAACAACCATTACCTTTCCCAAATGTGTTGATAAAGTTTGAAACTGTCTGATCTTTACTTGCATTTTCTTGTACATGTTAATTTTCCTAATGATGAAGTTTATACATGGTCCGATGAGATGATTATATAAACATTTGTCAATCAGCACACATGTTTTATGAAGGAACCATTGGACACTGTCATTGCTGTTTATATGTCTAATTCTTTCCCTGGATCATCTGATCCTTATTAGGCCCGAGCAGCGAAGCGCTGCGAAGGCCTATTGTTTCTGTGTTGTTTCTTATTAGGCCCGAGCAGCGAAGCGCTGCGAAGGCCTATTGTTTCTGTGTTGTTTCTTATTATTATTATTATTATTATTTTTATTCTGCCCCCCTAAAGAGGAGCCTTTTTGGGGGCTTTATCATATTCAAAAACTCACCAAACTTGGCGGATGCATGAAGACTGTTTAAAAATTTTGTATTTTAAGGTCCTCATAAAAATCTAAAGAAAAATGCCTCAACGGCGCCACCTAGCAATTTTCAAAGGACCCTTTGCTATTCACTTACTTCATCGTAGAGACATGAGATTTGGTACAGTGTTAGAGCTCACCAAGACGCTCAGAATTTACAATTAACGTCATAGTGCAAATATCACAGGAAGTCGGCCATTTTAGATTGAATGTCTGATTTTGACCCGATTTTTGACGTTTACAGCATTGGTATTTGATCGAACTCCTCCTAGGGATTTTGAGCGAGCGGCTTGAAACTCGGTCAGTCTGATCATAAGGCATGGCCAATTAAAAGTTATCAAAACGGTGAGTTTTTGAGCATGCTGAAGGGGCGTTGGCAGGGGTCAAAGTTCACCTACTCGCCATGAAACACAAAACTGTTATATTTCCTACACAAAAACTCACAGAGCCACCAAACTTTCAGTAGTTGATCACCACTAGGTCTTCTTTAATATCCAATGGTCAAATGATGACATTGCTTAGGCCACGCCCCCTGACAACAGGAAGTGTCATGTTTTGTTGTAAGCGGTCGCTATGTTACCCCTCTGAGCTAATCAACATGAAACTGTGTCAAGAGACAGAAGACATATTGGTGTGTTGTGGATTCCAGACATATTGGTGTGTTGTGGATTCCAGCCCCAAGTGGATTCCATGGAGCAGGGCGGCGTGGTGGCGTGGGGAAGTCACATCAAACCATATATTTTTAATCTTTTGACAGCATTATTTGCTCAAACCTGTCCACCAGGTGGCAGCAAGAGACCACAAATAAACCACAAACCAAGTTGTCTTGTTCAGTAAGGCAAGGCAAGGCAAATTTATTTATATAGCACAATTCAGTACAAAGACAATGCAAAGTGCTTTACATGATTAAAATATAGCAAAATAAAACAGAATAAAAGCAAGTAGGTAGGAATAAAATGTAGATAGAAAAAAGAACAAAAAAGTGGTGATTCAGTTAACTAGAACAGTTGAAGGCAATCCTAAACAAATGTGTTTTTAATCTTGATTTAAAGGAACTCAGGCTTTACGCACCTTTACAATTTTCTGGAAGTTTGTTCCAGATCAGTGGAGCATAGGAACTAAATGCTGCTTCTCCTTGTTTAGTTCTGGTTCTAGGTATGCAGAGTAGGCTAGAGCCAGAAGATGGATGTCTGGATGGTTAATACACTGATAACAAGTCTGATGTATTTAGGTGCTAAGCCATTCAGGGATATATAGACGAACAGAAGTTTTTAAAGTCTATTCTCTGATATACAGGGAGCCATGGAAGGACTTTAGAACTGGGGTGATGTGCTGTACTTTCTTAGTCTTAGTGAGGACGCGGGCAGGAGCGTTCTGGATCAGCTGCAGCTGTCTGATCCACTTTTTAGGCAAGCCTGTGAAAACACCGTTGCACCGTTGCAAATATAAACGCATGGATTAGTTTTTCCAGATCCTGCTGAGACATTAGTCCTTTAATCCTGGAAATGTTTTTCAGGTGATAGAAAGCTGACCTTGTAACTTTCTTTAGATGCTTTTGGAGGTTCAGGTCTGAGACCATTACTACTCCAAGATTTCGGGCCTGATCAGTGGTTCCTAGCTGAAGCGACTGAAGCTGTGTGTTAACTTTTGATCTCTCCTCTATTGGTCCAAATATTATTACTTCTGTTTTGTTTTTATTCAACTGAAGAAAATTTTGGCACATCCATGCATTGATTTCTTCTAGGCATTTACTCAGTGCTTGAACTGGTTTATAGTCACCTGGTGACATGGTGATGTAGAGCTGTGAGTCGTCTGCATAGTTATGGTAGCTGATGTTGTTGTTTCTTATGATCTGAGCTAGAGGAGCATGTAGATATTGAATAGGAGGGGACCCAAGATGGACCCTTGGGGAACCCCACATGTGATTTTTGTAATCTTCGATGTAAAGTTACCTACTGATACAAAAAAGTCCCTGTCCTTTAAGTAGGATTTAAACCAGTGGAGAGCTGTACCACAGAGGCCGACCCAGTTCTCCAGGCGCTCTAACAGAATGGAGTGATCAACAGCATCAAATGCTGCACTGAGGTCCAACAGAACCAGCACTGTGGTTCTTCCACAGTCTGTATTTCTATGGATGTCATCAAACACCTTGATAAGGGCGGTCTCTGTACTGTGGTGAGCACGGAAGCCAGACTGGAAAACGTCAAAGCGGCTGGTCGTTGTTAAGAAGGTGTTTAATTGTTGAAACACAGCTTTTTCAATAATCTTACTGATAAAGGGGAGGTTTGAGATGGGTCTGTAGTTCTGGAGTAGTAGTTTGTCTAAATTGTTCTTTTTTAACAGTGGTTTGATAATTGCTGTTTTTAGGGACTGGGGGGAAAACACCTGACAGAAGGGATGTGTTTATTATCTGAGTCAAATCAGACGCTATGACAGGCAAAACTTTCTTAAGGAAAACTGTGGGTAGAGCATCAAAACAGCATGAGGAGGAACTTAGCTGCTGAATGATCTCCTCTAAGCTTTTGGAGTTTATTTGGCTGAATTGGGACATTTTGTCAGGATAAGTTCCAGCTGAATACGGCTTTGGCTCTAGAGTTGGTGTGGATGTACAAACTGATCTTCTAATTATCAGTTTATTTATTTTTTAGACTAGTTCCATATGAGAGGTTGCAAGAAAACTTGTAACTTTACTGAATTTGCAGCTTAAGAAGATTGGGTTTGACAGACAACACCAACTGTCCCCTCAATCCAGTGCACACAATACCACAACAGACCTCATCACGCTTTACAGTACATCAAGAAAACTAAATCAACTAAAACAAGTTCACGAGTGCACATGAAATTAAGTTAATCCATATTTGTGTGTCAGGGTGTCTAAGCACTCTCCAGAATTTGACATCTCAGCAGGACCTGTAATAATTATAGAAAGTAACGTTATAGTTGTTCTGCCTTTTGTTAAGACAGCAAGGAATTCATGTCGTGAATACATTACATAAATAAGATATAAATTAATTATTAGTCAGAGGAAATCCATGCTAAAAACAGTTAGAAACGTTTTGGGTTCATATTTAATCAGAGTGAGACATCACAACTTTGTTAGATCTCTATGTGAATTATGTGAGATAGTGAGTGCTCTCACCTTAAATAAAAGATCTTTGACGTATTTTGCTCTGGTAAAAGCTGCTTTTCAGCGAGGAAGCTAGGGAAACTGCTAATGTTGAAGTTGAATTTGTTCTACACGTTTCTGCCTTGGAAAATATTCGTCTTTTTACAAAAAGAATTTTTAAAGCCAGATTTGTGAATAAAGGTTATTCAGAGAACGTAAGAAAAGGAAGCTTTGTGTGGGTAACTTTTGTCCCAGCTGTCTAGCTGCATATGGCCCCAGGACAGCACAATTGTTTTCTTGAAGTATAATTTTGGAGAAGTAGAAACAAGTATTAATTTCAAAAGGTAGGTAAAAGAGGAAAAAAGTTTTTACAAAATCTTAAAATGTTGGATAGTTGTTATTTCCATCTTGCTGTGAAAATTAGTGAAATACTATCATTATTAATGCTTAGATATAAAATTGCAAGGCAATTACTAAAATTGCCGTTTCTTGAAAATGTTTTTTGGCATGCCATACTTTATATTTATAGGTAGCCTAGATGTGCATAATAAAAGAGTGGAACTAAACGCTGGTCTAAAATTTTTATGGAGCTTTAACTTGCTAAGAGTAATAACGTTAGATGATTATATCTTTAAAATGAGATAACTGTCTCATAAAATGTGATAGTTTACTTGGTCTAAAGAGATGATTCAATTCAATGTTATTTATATAGCGCCAATTCATGAAATATGTAATCTCAAGGCACTTTACAAAGTCAAAATCAATCAGATTATACAGATTGGGTCAGATTATACACATTGGTCAAAACAATTCCTATATAAGGGAACCAGTTCATTGCATCAAAGTCTTGACAAGTAGCATGCTCTCTTAAAGAAGCGTAGAGCCACAGGGAGAGTTGTCTACATTGTCCATGGCTTTGCAGCAATCCTACCTACTGAGCAAGCATGAAGCAACAGCGGGAAAAAAAACTCCCCATTAACGGGAAGGAAAACCTCCAGCAGAACCGGGCTCAGTATGAACGGTCATCTGCCTCGACAGACTGGGGGTTACAGAAGACAGAGCAGAGACAGAACAAGACAGACAAAAAAGCACAGAAGTTCTACATTAGATGGTAGAAGCGGGTGATCTGTCTTCCCTGGATGATGCCACAGCTAACAGAACGCCGGACCAGGTGTACCTACTATGAAGAAAAACGAAAAATCAAAAAGTTAAAAGCTGAAATGACAACAGTCATTCAAAATTGAAGAACAATAGACCCTGATGTCCTGCAGTAGCCTAAACGTATAGCAGCATAACTATAGAGGTAGCTCAGGGTAACATGAGCCACTCTAACTATAAGCTTTTTAAAAAAGGAAAGTCCAAAGAGCCAGCTTCTAGTGGAGAAGTTCAAGTATCTTGGGGTCTTGTTCATGAATGAGGGTAAGATGGAGCGGGAGATCGACAGGCGGATTGGTGCAGCGTCTGCTGTGAAGCGGGCGCTGTACCGGTCCGTTGTGGTGAAGAGAGAGCTGAGCCAAAAGGCGAAGCTCTCGATTTACCGGTCGATCTACGTTCCTACCCTCATCTATGGTCACGAGCTTTGGGTCGTGACCGAAAGAACGAGATCCCGGATACAAGCGGCCGAAATTAGTTTTCTCCATAGTGTGTCTGAGCTCACCCTTAGAGATAAGGTGAGGAGCTCAGTCATCTGGGGAGGACTCAGAGTAGAGCCACTGCTTCTTCATGTCGAGAGGAGCCAGTTGAGGTGGCTTGTGCATCTGGTTAGGATGCCTCCCGAGTGAGGTGTTCTGGGCACGTCCCACCGGGAGGAGGCCCGGCGGAAGACCCAGAACACGCTGGAGGGACTCTGCTGGCCTGGGAGCGCCTTGGGATTCCCCCGGAGAAGCTGGCCCAAGTGGCTGGGGAGAGGAATGTCTGGGCCTCCTTTATAAAGCTGCTACCCCCGCGATATTGCTAAAGTGTTCCTTTGGCAATAGTCCAATTGCTAAAGTGTTACCTTTACATTACTTTTGGGTGTGTATCCACCAATTTAGATTTTAAACTTTCATAAAAGCTGTCTTAATGCAAGAAACAAAACCCTTAGACACATGAAATAGCAAGTAACTTTAAAAAACTAAAATGGTTTTGTTAACTTTTCACATTAAGCTGGATTAACAGCTAGTAAGATACCTTTGATTAGATTGGTATACTAATGTTTAAACCAGGGGTGTCAAAGCTACGGCCCGCGGGCCGAATTCGGCCTGCCGAACGATTTAGTTCGGTCCGATGGCCAAATGCATTATCATTATTCAACGGCTGTATCTCCTCGCTGCATCGAGCGATCTGCACCAGATTTTTTGTGAGTCGGGGGGAGAGCTGCCGAACACGTTCGTGTGAATCGCCCGGTGGACGGGCGGGCAAAATGCGTGACAGCATCTGCGGTGGCGGGCGGCCTGCGGTGCGCAAATCCCAGCGGTGGCCAATAGGCCAGAGCGGCGCTTTGCTGCGAGGGCCGCTCATCACCGCTTGCGGTTTTAATTATTATTATTATTATTATTATTTTTATTCTGCCCCCCTAAAGAGGGGCCTTTTTGGGGGCTTTATCATACTCAAAAACTCACCAAACTTGGCGGATGCAAGAAGACTGTTTAAAAATTTTGTATTTTAAGGTCGTCACAAAAATCAAAACAAAAATGCCTCAACGGCGCCACCTAGCAATTTTCAAAGGACCCTTTGCTATTCACTTACTTCATCATAGAGACATGAAATTTGGTACAGTTATAGAGCTCACCAAGACGCTCAGAATTTACAATTAATGTCATAGTGCAAATATCACAGGAAGTCGGCCATTTTAGATTGAATGTCTGATTTTGACCCCATTTTTGACGTTTACAGCATTGGTATTTGATCGAACTCCTCCTAGAGATTTTGAGTGAGCGGCTTGAAACTCGGTCAGTCTGATCATAAGGCATGGCCAAATAAAAGTTATCAAAACGGTGAGTTTTTGAGCATGGTGAAGGGGCGTTGGCAGGGGTCAAAGTTCACCTATTCGCCACAAAAAATAAAAGTGTTATATCTCCTACACAGACACACACAGAGGCACCAAACTTTCTGTGATTGATCATCATCGGGTCTCCTACAATATCCAATGGTCAAATGATGACATTGCTTAGGCCACGCCCCCTGACAACAGGAAGTGTCATGTTTTGTTGTAAGCGGTCGCTATGTTACCCCTCTGAGCTAATCAACATGAAACTGTGTCAAGAGACAGAAGACATATTGGTGTGTTGTGGATTCCAGCCCCAAGTGGATTCCATGGAGCAGGGCGGCGTGGTGGCGTGGGGAAGTCACGTCAAACCATATATTTTTAATCTTTTGACAGCATTATTTGCTCAAACCTGTCCACCAGGTGGCAGCAAGAGACCACAAATAAACCACAAACCAAGTTGTCTTGTTCAGTAAGGCAAGGCAAGGCAAATTTATTTATATAGCACAATTCAGTACAAAGACAATGCAAAGTGCTTTACATGATTAAAATATAGCAAAATAAAACAGAATAAAAGCAAGTAGGAATAAAATGTAGATAGAAAAAAGAACAAAAAAGTGGTGATTCAGTTGACTAGAACAGTTGAAGGCAATCCTAAACAAATGTGTTTTTAATCTTGATTTAAAGGAACTCAGTCTTTCCGCACCTTTACAATTTTCTGGAAGTTTGTTCCAGATCAGTGGAGCATAGGAACTAAATGCTGCTTCTCCTTGTTTAGTTCTGGTTCTAGGTGTGCAGAGTAGGCTAGATCCAGAAGACCTTAATGGTCTGGATGGTTGATACACGGATAACAAGTCTGATGTATTTAGGTGCTAAGCCATTCAGGGATTTATAGACGAACAGAAGTTTTTAAAGTCTATTCTCTGATATACAGGGAGCCATGGAAGGACTTTAGAACTGGGGTGATGTGCTCTACTTTCTTAGTCTTAGTGAGGACGTGGGCAACAGCGTTCTGGATCAGCTGCAGCTGTCTGATCCACTTTTTAGGCAGACCTGTAAAAACACCATTGCAGTAATCAATTCTACTAATTATAAATGCATGGATTAGTTTTTCCAGATCCTGCTGAGACATTAGTCCTTTAATCCTGGAAATGTTTTTCAGGTGATAGAAAGCTGACCTTGTAACTGTCTTTAGATGCTTTTGGAGGTTCAGGTCTGAGACCATTACTACTCCAAGATTTCGGGCTTGATCAGTGGTTCCTAGCTGAAGCGACTCAAGCTGTGTGCTAACCTTTGATCTCTCCTCTATTGGTCCAAAAATTATTACTTCTGTTTTGTTTTTATTCAACTGAAGAAAATTTTGGCACATCCACGTATTGATTTCTTCTAGGCATTTACTCAGTGCTTGAACTGGTTCATAGTCACCTGGTGACATGGTGATGTAGAACTGTGTGTCGTCTGCATAGTTATGGTAGTTGATGTTGTTATTTTTTATTATCTGGGCTAGAGGGAGCATGTAGATATTGAAGAGGAGGGGACCCAGGATGGACCCTTGGGGAACCCCACATGTGGTTTTTGTAATCTTCGATGTAAAGTTACCTACTGATACAAAAAAGTCCCTGTCCTTTAAGTAGGATTTAAACCAGTGGAGAGCTGTACCACAGAGGCCGACCCAGTTCTCCAGGCGCTCTAACAGAATGCAGTGATCAACAGTATCAAATGCTGCACTGAGGTCCAACAGAACCATCATGGTGGTTTTTCCGCAGTCTGTATTTATATGGATGTCATTAAACACCTTGATAAGGGCGGTCTCTGTACTGTGGTGAGCACGGAAGCCAGACTGGAAAACGTCAAAGTGGCTGGTCGTTGTTAAGAAGGTGTTTAATTGTTGAAACACAGCTTTTTCAATAATCTTACTGATAAAGGGGAGCTTTGAGATTGGCCTGTAGTTCTGGAGTAGTAGTTTGTCTAAATTGTTCTTTTTTAACAGTGGTTTGATAATTGCTGTTTTCAGGGACTGGGGGGGAAAACACCTGACAGAAGGGACGTGTTTATTATCTGAGTCAAATCAGACGCTATGACAGGCAAAACTTTCTTAAGGAAAACTGTAGGTAGAGCATCAAGACAGCATGAGGAGGAACTTAGCTGCTGAATGATCTCCTCTAAGCTTTTGGAGTTTATTTGACTGAATTGGGACATTTTGTCAGGATAAGTTCCAGCTGAATACGGCTTTGGTTCTAGAGTTGGTGTGGATGTACAAACTGATCTTCTAATTATCAGTTTATTTATTTTTTAGACTAGTTCCATATGAGAGGTTGCAAGAAAACTTGTAACTTTACTGAATTTGCAGCTTAAGAAGATTGGGTTTGACAGACAACACCAACTGTCCCCTCAATCCAGTGCACACAATACCACAACAGACTTCATCACGCTCTACAGTACATCAAGAAAACTAAATCAACTAAAACAAGTTCACGAGTGCACATGAAATGAAGTTAATCCATATTTGTGTGTCAGGGTGTCTAAGCACTCTCCAGAATTTGACATCTCAGCAGAACCTGTAATAATTATAGAAAGTAACGTTATAGTTGTTCTGCCTTTTGTTAAGACAGCAAGGAATTCATGTCGTGAATACATTACATAAATCAGAGTGAGACATCACAACTTTGTTAGATCTCTATGTGAATTACGTGAGATAGTGAGTGCTCTCACCTTAAAAAAAGATCTTTGATGTATTTTGCTCCTGTTAAAAGCTGCTTTTCAGCGATGACGCTAGGGAAACTGCTAATGTTGAAGTTGAATTTGTTCTACACGCTTCTGCCTTGGAAAAATATTCGTCTTTTTACAAAAAGAATGTTTAAAGCCAGATTTGGGAACAAAGGTTATTCAGAGAATGCAAGAAAAGGAAGCTTTTGTGGGGAACTTTTGTCCTAGCTGTCTAGCTGCATATGGCCCCAGGACAGCACAATAGTTTTCTTGAAGTTTAATTTTGGAGAAGTAGAAACAAGTATTAATTTCAAAAGGTAGGTAAAAAAGGAAAAAAGTTTTTACAAAATCTTAAAATGTTGGATAGTCGTTATTTCCATCTTGCTGTGAAAATTGGTGAAATATTATCATTTTTAATGCTTAGATATAAAATTGCAAGGCAATTACTAAAATTGCCGTTTCTTGAAAATGTTTTTTGGCATGCCATACTTTATATTTATAGGTAGCCTAGATGTGCATAATAAAAGAGTGGAACTAAAAGCTGCTCTAAAATTTTTATGGAGCTTTAACTTGCTAAGAGTAATAACGTTAGATGATTATATCTTTAAAATGAGATAACTGTCTCAAAAAATGTGATAGTTTATTTGGTCTGAAGAGATGATTCAATTCAATGTTATTTATATAGCGACAATTCATGAAATATGTCATCTCAAGGCACTTTACAACGTCAAAATCAATCAGATTATACAGATTGGGTCAGATTATACACATTGGTCAAAAAATTCCTATATAAGGGAACCAGTTCATTGCATCAAAGTCTTGACAAGTAGCATTCTCTCTTGAAGAAGCGTAGAGCCACAGGGAGAGTCGTCTGCATTGTCCATGGCTTTGCAGCAATCCTACCTACTGAGCAAGCATGAAGCGACAGCAGGAAAAAAAAACTCCCCATTAACGGGAAGGAAAAACCTCCAGCAGAACCGGGCTCAGTATGAACGGTCATCTGCCTCGACAGACTGGGGGTTACAGAAGACAGAGCAGAGACACAACAAGACAGACAAAAAAGCACAGAAGTTCTACATTAGATGGTAGTAGCGGGTGATCTGTCTTCCCTGGATGAAGCCACAGCTAACAGAACGCCAGACCAGGTGTGCCTACTATGAAGAAAAAAGAAAAATCAAAAAGTTAAAAGCTGAAATTACAACAGTCATTCAAAATTGAAGAACAATAGACCCTGATGTCCTGCAGTAGCCTAAACCTATAGCAGCATAACTATAGAGGTAGCTCAGGGTAACATGAGCCACTCTAACTATAAGCTTTTTAAAAAAGGAAAGTCCCAAGGGCCAGCTTCTAGTGGAGAAGTTCAAGTATCTTGGGGTCTTGTTCACAAATGAGGGGAAGATGGAGCGGGAGATCGACAGGCGGATTGGTGCGGCGTCTGCTGTGAAGCGGGCGCTATACCGGTCCGTTGTGGTGAATCTGCACCAGATTTTTTGTGAGTCGTGGGGGAGCGCTGCCGAACACGTTCGTGTAAATCGCCCAGTGGACGGGCGGGCAAAATGCGTGACAGCATCTGCGGTGGCGGGCGGCCGGCGGTGCACAAATCCCAGCGGTGGCCAAGGCCGGAGCGGCGCTTTGCTGCGAGGGCCGCTCATCACCGCTTGCGGTTTTAATTATTATTATTATTATTAGGCCCGAGCAGCGAAGCGCTGCGAAGGCCTATTGTTTCTGTGTTGTTTCTTATTATTATTTTTATTCTGCCCCCCTAAAGAGGGGCCTTTTTGGGGGCTTTATCATACTCAAAAACTCACCAAACTTTGCAGGTGCATGGTGACTGTTTAAAAATTTTGTATTTTAAGGTCGTCACAAAAATCAAAAGAAAAATGTCTCAACGGCGCCACCTAGCAATTTTCAAAGGACCCTTTGCTATTCACTTACTTCATCGTAGAGACATGAAATTTGGAACAGTGGTAGAGCTCACCAAGACGCTCAGAATTTACAATTAATGTCATAGTGCAAATATCATAGGAAGTCGGCCATTTTAGATTGAAAGTCTGATTTTGACCCCATTTTTGACGTGTACAGCAGTGGTATTTGATCGAACTCCTCCTAGAGATTTTGAGCGAGCGGCTTGAAACTCGGTCAGTCTGATCATAAGGCATGGCCAATTAAAAGTTATCAAAACGGTGAGTTTTTGAGCTTGTTGAAGGGGCATTCGCAGGGGTCAAAGTTCACCTACTCGCCACAAAAAATAAAACTGTTATATCTCCTACACAGAAACACACAGAGGCACCAAACTTTTTGTGATTGATCATCATCGTGTCTTCTTTAATATCCAATGGTCAAATGATGACATCACTTAGGCCACGCCCCCTGACAACAGGAAGTGTCATGTTTTATTGTTAACAGTCGCTATGTTACCCCTCTGAGCTAATCAACATGAAACTGTGTCCACAGACAGAAGACATGTTGCTGTGTTGTGGATTCCAGGCCCAACTGGATTTCATGTAGCAGTGCGGCGTGGTGGCGTGGCGAAGTCACCTGAAACGCTGCTGCCATATGTCCAGACTTCCATAAGATATTGACAAATTTTATAAAAAGTAACTTAAAATTACCTTAAAAGGACAACATTTTTAAAAGTCAAAAGGCTTATCTAATGCTTTGAGAACATCTCTTCTATTCGGCTACAAAATCAACCAAAACAGGATGATCTTTTAAGCTATAAGACCATTTTTAAGATGTCAATACATAGATTTTAAGCTGGTGGGTCGCCACTGCCTCCGGTGGCCAAATGCATCGCTGCATCAACTGATCTGCACCAGTTTAATCTCGTCATGGCAAAATTATTTTTTCTCTTCATGTGTGGCACTAATACTCCATCGTAAGAACACCGCTGTCGTTACCGCGGGTCCTGGAAAAAAAAAAAAAATGCTGCTCCTGGGGGGAATTTTTGATTATGCTCACGCATAGATGTGTAATACTTCTCATTGCAATTCAGACAGGCGCAGACTGCACCGTGCAGTTCATTTTAAAGAGGCAGTTTTGGCGCATATTCCGATAGAAATGGGCTGCGGGGAGCCTAAGTGTGTTGTCGTGGGCGTGTTTACCCGCTGCAGGTAACCGCTGTGAAACAATCAGAAAGATTTCCCTAATTAATAACATCTTTATGGAGCGCTAGACTTATTGTTACTATGTGCTGCTTTATCAGTTCTCTCTCTCTCGCTCGCTCGCTCGTCATCGGACAAAAATCAAACTGCTTCGTGTTTGTATTTGAAATTGTGCGTCAGACTCAGATTTAGAAGTGTTGTTACGACGTTTGAGCTGTAACTGCAACCGTTATATATATCTTGTAACTTTACTGAATTTGCAACTTAAGAAGATTGGGTTTGACAGACAACACCAACTGTCCCCTCAATCCAGTGCGCACAATACCACAACAGACCTCATCACACTCTACAGTACATCAAGAAAACTAAATCAACTAAAACAAGTTCACGAGTGCACATGAAATGAAGTTAATCCATATTTGTGTGTCAGGGTGTCTAAGCACTCTCCAGAATTTGACATCTCAGCAGAACCTGTAATAATTATAGAAAGTAACGTTATAGTTGTTCTGCCTTTTGTTAAGACAGCAAGGAATTCATGTTGTGAATACATTACATAAATAAGATATTAATTAATTTTTAGTCAGAGGAAATCCACGGTAAAAACAGTTAGAAACGTTTTGGGTTCATATTTAATCAGAGTGAGACATCACAACTTTGTTAGATCTCTATTTGAATTACGTGAGATAGTGAGTGCTCTCACCTTAAAAAAGATCTTTGACGTATTTTGCTCCGGTTGAAAGCTGCTTTTCAGCTATGAAGCTAGGGAAACTGCTAATGTTGAAGTTGAATTTGTTCTACACGCTTCTGCCTTGGAAAAATATTTGTCTTTTTACAAAAACAATGTTTAAAGCCAGATTTGGGAACAAAGGTTATTCAGACAACGCAAGAAAAGGAAGCTTTGTGTGGGGAACTTTTGTCCTAGCTGTCTAGCTGCATATGGCCCCAGGACAGCACAATAGTTTTCTTGAAGTATAATTTTGGAGAAGTAGAAACAAGTATTAATTTCAAAAGGTAGGTAAAAAAGGAAAAAAGTTTTTACAAAATCTTAAAATGTTGGATAGTCGTTATTTCAATCTTGCTGTGAAAATTGGTGAAATATTATCATTTTTAATGCTTAGATATAAAATTGCAAGGCAATTACTAAAATTGCCTTTTGTTGAAAATGTTTTTTGGCATGCCATACTTTATATTTATAGGTAGCCTAGATGTGCATAATAAAAGAGTGGAACTAAAAGCTGGTCTAAAATTTTTATGGAGCTTTAACTTGCTAAGAGTAATAACGTTAGATGATTATATCTTTAAAATGAGATAACTGTCTCATAAAATGTGATAGTTTACGTGGTCTAAAGAAATGATTAAATTCAATGTTATTTATATAGCGCCAATTCATGAAATATGTCATCTCAAGGCACTTTCTTTACAAAGGCAAAATCAATCAGATTATACAGATTGGGTCAGATTATATAGCCTCGTGAGACCATCCTGATCTCGCGAGCTTTCAAGGTTTCACTCGCAGATCAGTCTGGCTACTCTCCGTTAAAGAAAATTTGGAGCCGTTCACCAAACGAACGTCCAATCAGGGTTGGCTTTGAGGCGGGTTGAGGTGTGACGCAACGGGAAGCGCGTCAGTTCAGTCTAAACAACATGGCGGCTTCAGCCGATAAAACTAGCGTTAGCGTGGCTATCGAGCAAGTTTTATCGGAATTACAGAGTATTTCTTTGCTGAGCTAACGAGCCTTTACCTGCAGCAGCAAGACTAGCTTGGCTTGTGGTTGTGTTTTCGTCGTCGCTCGTAACAGAGTGACGACGAATCTGATTGGTTCATTTGGCCCGTCTATCACCAACATAGGCCAATCAGCTAACCAGTATTTTCGCCCCTTCCCAAAATTACTTCAACGGAAGGTTTCCAGATGGATATGCGGAGCAAATCTATCTGGCGGAGTCAGGTAACAGATTATACACATTGGTCAAAAAAATTCCTATATAATGGAACCAGTTCATTGCATCAAAGTCTTGACAAGTAGAATTCTCTCTTGAAGAAGCGTAGAGCCACAGGGAGAGTCGTCTGCATTGTCCATGGCTTTGCAGCAATCCCTCCTACTGTGCAAGCATGAAGCGACAGCGGGAAAAAAAACTCCCCATTAACGGGAAGGAAAAACCTCCAGCAGAACCGGGCTCAATATGAACGGTCATCTGCCTCGACAGACTGGGGGTTACAGAAGACAGAGCAGAGACACAACAAGAGAGACAAAAAAGCACAGAAGTTCTACATTAGATGGTAGTAGCGGGTGATCTGTCTTCCCTGGATGATGCCACAGCTAACAGAACGCCAGACCAGGTGTACCTACTATGAAGAAAAAAGAAAAATCAAAAAGTTAAAAGCTGAAATTAAACCAGTCATTCAAAATTGAAGAACAATAGACCCTGATGTCCTGCAGTAGCCTAAACGTATAGCAGCATAACTATAGAGGTAGCTCAGGGTAACATGAGCCACTCTAACTAGAAGCTTTTTAAAAAAGGAAAGTCCAAAGAGCCAGCTTCTAGTGGAGGAGTTCAAGTATTTTGGGGTCTTGTTCACAAATGAGGGGAAGATGGAGCGGGAGATCGACAGGCGGATTGGTGCGGTGTCTGCTGTGAAGCGGGCGCTGTACCGATCCGTTGTGGTGAAGAGAGAGCTGAGCCAAAAGACGAAGCTCTCGATTTACCGGTCGATCTACGTTCCTACCCTCATCTATGGTCACGAGCTTTGGGTCGTGACCGAAAGAACGAGATCCCGGATACAAGCGGCTGAAATGAGTTTTCTCCGTAGTGTGTCTGGGCTCTCCCTTAGAGATAGGGTGAGGAGCTCTGTCATCCGGGGAGGACTCAGAGTAGAGCCGCTGCTCCTCCACGTCGAGAGGAGCCAGTTGAGGTGGCTTGTGCATCTGGTTAGGATGCCTCCTGGACGCCTCCCTGGAGAGGTGTTCTGGGCACGTCCCACCGGGAGGAGGCCCAGGGGAAGACCCAGGACACGCTGGAGGGACTATGTCTCTCGGCTGGCCTGCGAACGCCTTGGGATTCCCCCAGAGGAGCTGGCCCAAGTGGCCGGGGAGAGGGACGTCTGGGCCTCCTTTATAAAGCTGCTACCCCCGCGATATTGCTAAAGTGTTCCTTTACCAATAGTCCAATTGCTAAAGTGTTACTTTTACATTACTTTTGGGTGTGTATCCACAAATTTAGATGCTAAACTTTTATAAAAGCTGTCTTAATGCAAGAAACAAAATCCTTAAACACATGAAATAGCAAGTAACTTTAAAAAACTAAAATGGTTTTGTTAACTTTTCACATTAAGCTGGATTAACAGCTAGTAAGATACCTTTGATTAAATTGGTATACTAATGTTTAAACCAGGGGTGTCAAAGCTACGGCCCGCCTTCCGAATTCGGCCCACCGAACGATTTAGTCCGGTCCGGTGGCCAAATGCATTTTCATTATTCAACGGCTGTATCTCCTCGCTGCATCGAGCGATCTGCACCAGATTTTTTGTAAGTCGTGGGGGAGCGCTGCCGAACACGTTCGTGTGAATCGCCCAGTGGACGGGCGGGCAAAATGCGTGACAGCATCTGCGGTGGCGGGCGGTCGGCGGTGCGCAAATCCCAGCGTTGGCCAATAGGCCAGAGCGGCGCTTTGCTGCGAGGGCCGATCATCACCGCTTGCGGTTTTAATTTTTTTATACATTTACATTGTTTTGCTTGCTTTGACAAAAAAAAAAAAAAAAAAAAACAGAACCTGTTTTTTTTCAAATACAAACAATTTTGTTAACAAAAAATGTCATGATTTTGTTTTTTGTTTGTTTTGTTTTGGACTTTTTTGGACTTGTCTTGAATCTGCCACTGTCCAATCAGGTCAGTCTCCTCAGTCACCAGTCAATTAGCCAGTAATTACTTCCAACTCTGCTCACCTGTTTTCTTGTCCATATATACTTGCCTCAGCCAACTCATCCCTGCCAGACGTCTCATCTCTTCTTGTCTCTTCTTGTGTGATGTGCCCTGCCTCTACCAGTACCTGAGTGTTCAGCCAGCTAGACTCTACTGTTGAAAGTTGCCAGTGTCTGCGTGCTGCACAAGACTGCCTGTTTCCCCGTGAGTTCCAGCCGTTCGCTCTACTCCTTCTAGTGGTTCTTTGGTCCACATCGCCTGTTCTGCTCTGTCCCTGCCTCCTCCACCGGTTTGGACTGTCACTCCCTGCATCTTTTGATCCCCTGCTCATCTCTGTCTGCCTGTATCGTCAGCCATTAATCTGTCAAGTCTGGTTCTGCTTGCTTGCCTCACCTCTCACTATTCATCCCTTTCAATAAACCTTTTAAAACATAAGTCTGTGTTTGGCTGAATATCGGGTTCACCAGCATTAATCATTACAGTAAATGCCTTAAACCAACACTTCTCGCAGTTTGTTTACTGCATTTATTTTCCATTTCTTTATCTGCTAATTTTTATGTCTCCGGATTGCATGACAGCAGAAGACCACATGTTCAAATCTGACCTTGGGGTCTTTCCAAAATGTCTCAGTAAAAAGTAATTACGATTAACACATAATGACAATAAAGGTTCTCTGGGCAAGTCACCAGTTAATCACAGGGCAAAACAGACACAGTACAAACAACCGATGTAAGCACACACTCAGTTCTATGGCAATTTGGAGAGACCAATTGACCTAACACACAGAAGACACAGAGTGTATCCAGCCTAATGCCCAATGACTGCTGGAGATAATCACAAGCCTCCTTAAGATGTATATACAGGCTTCTTCATTTTTGAACCTGATTGAAAGTAAAAGGCTTATAAATTGTCAGAATAGTCACATAAATGTCATGAAGCTCAGAGACAGGAAGACCCAGAATTCAACCAGACAAAGAGGTTTCAGATAAAGCAGGATTTAATTATTAGTTATCGGCAAAACAGTGGTCAAAATCATAATCCAAAAATGATACAAACAAAGGCAGTCCAAAAAACTCATACTGGGAGGTGGCAAACTTAAATGATCCAGAAGTAGACAGTACAGGAAAAAATGTGGAACTTAAACTCACCGGACACTTGACATGGAAAGACACAACTGACATGACTAGAATTGACGATGAACTGGCAGGGAAGTGGCAGAGGAGGGAGGCTTAAAAAGGCAGGAGAACAAAGGAGAGAGAGAGAGAGCCGATTAACCATAAACAGGTGGATGTAATCAGAGGGGGGAAAGAGGCTGCAGGAGGAACCGAGCTGACAGAAAACACGTGGAAAGGAACAGACACTAGACCAAGGGTTGAGTAGTTGTCTGGCAATCAGAAGGTTGTGGGTTCAATTCCAGCTTCCCCTTGCCACATGTCGGTGTGCCCCTGGGCAAGGCACTTAACCCCAAATTGCCTACCGAGCTGCGTCTCGGTGTATAAATGTGTGCGCATTAGTGAGAGCGACTGGGTGAATGTGGCTGTAGTGTACAGCGCTTTGGGTGGTCAGCATGACTGGAAAAGCGCTATATAAGTTCAGTCCATTTACCATTTACCATTTACTTGTGAACAGTGTTGTAGTACTCGAGTCCGAGACTCGAACTAGAGTCCGAGTCATTAGCTAAATTTAGAGACTCGTGACTTGACTTGGACTTCAGCACTGATGACTCGAACTTGGACTCGGACTCCTACATTCAGATCATTCTGACTCGGAGATTGAGAAAAAGACTCGATTTTTTTTTATATCATTAGGCTATAATTTTAATATGTCATTAGAATATTATTTGATGTATGATTTTAATATCTAAATGTCGTACCGCGCACATGACGTCACCATCTCATGAGCAACGCCCCTTGCCGCTAAGGTTGGGCAAACGGTGTGAGAGCGCACGTAGCAACCAGCCATTACACATGCAACAACTATATGACCGACTTTTCAGCTGTTAAACTATCACAAAAGGATGTCCAGGCGCCCATTTTACTGGTAGAACTGTGGAACAACATACCAACGTTCAGCTCAAACGATGGCTTGAGTGTCGAGGTCTTAGAAAGACTGGGAAACGGGCCAAGTTGATAGAAAGGTAAGTCGTTGTTTTTCTCCTGCTCGGCGTTCATTGCGTCATCGGCCGTTTTTTTTTTCTGTTTGTAGTAACCGTCCAGGAATCGGTATAAATTTTCCGGCCCGCCGAACAATTTAGTCCGGTCCGGTGGCCAAATGCATTATCATTATCCAACGGCTGTAACTCCTCGCTGCATCGACCGATCTGCTCCAGATTTGTTGTGAGTAATGGGGGAACGCTGCCGAACACGTTTGTGGGAATTGCCCGGTGGACGGGCGGAGAAAATGCGTGACAACATCTGTGGTGCCAGCCGGCCGGCGGTGCGCGAACCCCGCCCGCCAGCCGGCACCGCGGCGGTGTGCGAACCCCGCCCGCCGGCCGGCACCACGGCGGTGGCCAATAGGCCGGAGCGCGCTTGGCTGCGAGGGCCGATCGACGCCGCTTGCGGCTTTAACATCCTTCATATGCGGCCTATCAGCGTACCTCGAGTCGCTGTTGCGCGTTCCATAACAACAATGTTTAAAAACCATGGTTAGGAGACGTCTTAGACTTGGAAAAAGTGGTAGTTTTACCGAGTAAAACCAAGGGTAACTACAGCGAAAGAGTTATTAGTGCAATGGAATGTTACTGCTTCATGTCATACATCACACGTCACGGCATGTTCCTACAACGAACTTGGATCAATAGTGACTCGACTTGGACTTGACTCTGATTTTTTTTTTAATGACTTGGACTTGACTCGGACTTGAACACTGGTGACTCGAACCTGGACTCGGACTCGAGGCATAGTGACTTTACTACAACACTGCTTGTGAAGTACCACAGGGTTCAGTCCTTGGGCCAATTCTCTTCACTATGTATATATATATGTATATGTGTGTATATATATATATATATATATATATATATATATATATATATATATATATGTATATGTGTATATATATATATATATATATATATATATATATATATATATATATGTATATGTGTGTATATATATATATGTGTATATATATATATATATATATGTATATATATATATATGTATATGTGTGTATATGTATATATACCTATATATGTGTACATATATATATATATATATATATATATATATATATATATATCTATATATATATATATATATATATATATATATATATATATATATTCTTCTGATTGGTGAAATTATCAGACAGCATGGGCACCCTCCACAATTATTTTCACCCAGTTTGTTAAATGCCTCGCATTTTTCCAAAAAAGCAGGAATGAAAATAAAAATAAAAAAAAATCTAAAACAAAGTTACAGAGCTTCCCTGTCCAAAAGTGCATGACTTTCCATGTGTCCTTGAGATAAGTCTTAGCAGAAATTATAATCAACATGCCCCGGCACAGAAGAGCAACCTCATTGTGTTATCAGCAGAAGATTTTGCTTTGACTTAGACAACTTTATTTGTCATTTTGTATGCACAAAGTGCGTACAGAACGAAATTCCGTTGCATACAGCTTGTAAATTGCAGTAAAATTAAATTACAGTATAAGGTGCAGCAGTGATTTAAAAGTAACAATTTGAGCTGCAGAGTCCACAGCAAAGACTTGAGTATCTGTCCATAGGACCACAATAAGCCCTAGGCTCCATAGAGCTTGGCTTTATGGAAAATTGGGCAGAAAAAGGTCACTTGCAGATGGAATCACTGCAAATGGTGGCTCTACAAAATACCAACTTGTAAGCAGGGGGGCAGCGGCTCAACTGAAGATTTAGACATATTCTCTAATCGAAACGGTGCAAACTCTAAAAACGATCAATTTTAATACCAAATTGTAGGGCGACAAAACATACAAGATTCCAGTGGGTGCGGATACGTTTGCTAGGAACTGTTGAATAAAAAAAAACAATTTTAAGCCTTCTGGCTTTAAGACAACACAATAGCCAATTTATTTTACACTTTATGAATGTAGTGCCTTTTCTCTGTGATTAGAAATCACATCCCTCTTAAAATGCTGTAGCAGCACCACCGGCTCAGTTGGGCTAGGGTTCTGGGGTCACATTGAAGTCTATTTAAATCCCACATAGAAAGCAAATCTCATAAATCCGCATATAATGTAATACATAACCTCCAGATTCTTGTTTGTATTTAAAGGCTAGGATATTTCGGATTCATGTTTTTATATTTGTAGTCTTTGGTGCACACTCTCTAATGTTTTGTTTTTCAGTGCCTTTTCTTTTGTCTTTTAAGATACAAAAATGACGGAGGAAGTAAATTCTTTGTGGGCAACCCATCAAGTCTGTCAGCAACGAAAGTCTACATGAAAGAGCAATAAAAATGTGTAATGTAATGCTTTCTTCACAAAACAGTTTGTTGTTAGAACACAATAGTTCTTGTAGCTGTTCTATTCACAGCTTGCCAAGCAGTCCACCCTCTAGACAATAAGACAGGGGCCTGAGTGGTTAGGTGTAGTTTCATGTACTCTGGAAAAACCAAGCTTTTTATCCAACATTTCTCCTCTTATTTCACTGATTTATACAGGACTAATCCAAAATCAAAATGACCTATGTTCACAATGTTCAAATTAATCTGATTGTCTGTACTATATTCACAGTTTTGTAGGTTCTTAGGTTAATGCCTGTCATATCTGTTCCTGTCTGCATTTTGAAAAGCCTATTTCCATCATTTAGTGTCGATATGGAAATACTGGTGGCACAACTGTTTGAGGCTGAAAGAATGACAAGTAAATTCACATAAGTCACAGAAAATAGATTGTGTGGATTATTTTCTACTACTTGAAATATATTTGAGAGGAATGTTGATGTAGATTTCAAGTATTTTGCACCATAAGCATATATATAAGCTTACTCACACTGTTTCCTTAATAGGTGTAATTTGAATACAGTTTGCGCTGTTATTGGCCATAAGTTCCTAGACAATAAAGATTAACTACCAGGTCTGACAGCAGACAATTGATGCATTTGAATAATTCTAACAATTAAATTTCAAAGGATGAAACAAGTGCTTTGGATAAAAAGAATTCACATGTTACAAATTATAATGTGAGGAGCTACATCCAGGGAAGCAGAGTATGTGTAAAGTGATGAATCTGTATTAAAACTAAAATCCAACAACTTACATGATGAAGCGACCAACTTATGGCAACATTGGTTGCAAGAGGATATGGCAATAGCAAAGGTTGTTTGCACTCATCGGTTTCTTCTGTTCTTTTTTACATCCATTAGTTGCTGACAGGAGGATAAGTATGGGAGCATGAAAACTTAGGTAAAAGGAGATAAACTGAAAGGCAGAGCTGAACAATTGAACTGATATGTAAATATATAGTTTAATTTAATTTTATTCATTACTTATTTTTTCTACTAATTTTTCTGTTAATTGCAAACGTCCAAAACATTTACCTTCACAGCAGCCTTCACAATTATTTTGCCCCAGTTTGTTAAATGCCTAAAATAAAACAGCTATTGTACAGTAGTATAAATTCACTCACTGATAGTATTATGAAAATCCAATCAAAAACCAAACGTATTCACTACGGAAGAAAAACCTGCAAAAAGTAATTACTATTTTTTTTTTTTTTTAAACTGTGGTATAATGCTAATTGGCAGCTTTGCCACTCCTCAAAATGGGTAAGACAAAAGTGCATGCCATGCAAGTAAGCCAAATATGTATTGATATTTTCAGATAAGGTATTTTTTTCTTTTGCAAAGTTACCCACGTTCACTCACAAGAAGATGCTGCTACTCCTGTATTTCAGTGGGGATGGTATTCTGAGGCTTGCAAACATCCTCCTTTTTCGTCTAAATTCAATGATTGTCAATATGGCCATTTTTTGTTTCTTTTTCTGTTTTTTTTTTTTTTTTTGCCTTAGTGACTAATTTTTTCAAAGTAGGCTGACAGGAAAGGGGGTTTTGATAGATTGGAAGAAATGCGGTAAAGGACTTTAGGCCCGAATACAACCCGGATAAGCCATATCAAGGACTAAGGCCTCTGTATATGGGTCGTGCTCACTACCCCTGCGTCATTACAGCACGCACATCATTTTGCTTTTAAGTTGGTTTTGTGAACCTGCCGTCCTCCTCTTTGAGGTACCTTTTAGTCCATTTTGAAACTGAAGCCATTTTATGATGGATAATGACACGCTTTTTTTAGCTTCAGACCACATTTTCACATGGGCTTTTGCTTTTGTGTTGGGGTTGATTTGCAAATGTTGCATGAAAATAGCTTCATCTCTAGGACACAGAACTCGTCTTTTTCCTAATCAGTGTGATGACTGGACATACCAAATAGTTTTCTGTCGATGAATTATTTTTTGAACAGATGAATGTGGCACCTTCAGACATCTGGAAATTGTATCCAAGAATCAAACTAAACTTATGGAGGTGCATTGTTTTCTTCCTGATTTCTGCTTGGTTTATTTGTTTATTTTTTCATGTTGCAACTTAAGGAAGCAGTGTGTGTAGCTATCTAAAAATGTGTCCAAGGTATTGTTGAAAGAAACACATAAGAGGCCCTCTTAATGTAATGTTCTTTTGTGGTTCTGGTTATTTTTTCAGTTTAGGATTATTTCTGTTTCTTGTTTTGAATTTATGTTTAGCCTGTTTTTGTTATCTGGCCTTTGTTATTAGTTTTTATTTCAGCCCGTGTCTGTTTAGTTTTATTTCTTACCTTAGGTTTTTGTTTATCAGTCTTATGCTCCCTTTATCACCTCCACCTGTTTTTGTTAATTAGTCCCGTCCCGCTCTCCTGTTCTGTTGCCTATTTAAGCCCGCCTTCGTTTTCAATTAGTTGCCGGAATATCTCCTCTTGTCCCTGTCCGCTACCACCTGGTAAGAGCATTGCAGCCTCTGTTTAAATTCTCTGTTTGTTGCCCTGCATGATCTGTCCTGTTTTTGAGTCTGTCCCAGCCTTTGCCTTTTTTGTCAACCTGGAGGATCCATCATCTGTGTCAATAAAAGACCTTTTTTAGCATCAGCTCCGTGTTTGGCTTAACTTTGGATTCACCCCAAGCAAATCATTACAGTATATTCCGGCCACATGAATCCAAAGCCAACACACTCTCTCCGTTCCGGAGGAGCTATGCTTGTCCAGACCTGCACTCCATTCACCTCTCGCAGTCACTCACCGGATTTCTCCTGTCAGTCCCCTTCACCGCCGTTCAAGCCGGATCCGGACTTTTTTCTGGAGGTTGACGCGGAGGTGATCCGGGAGCTCCGTCCGGACCTTTTTCTGGAGTCGGTCCCATTTCCTTATCCTGGCGATGAGGCGCATGAATCGCCGCTGGCGTCGGCGGTCCCTTCCCGTCAGGAGGAATCGGTTTCCCCGCCAAGCCCGCCATCCCGCCGCCGGAGGAGAAGACGGCGGCTTGTTGACCACTCCTCCAGCCGTTCTAAGCAGCGATCAGCCGAGCTAGTTCAGCCTCGAACGGTTGTTGCTCCTCAGCCCTTGCCGGCTGCCTCGTCATCTTCCTGTTCAGCAGACCGGGGTCCTCCACTTCCCTGTCTGAATCCGCCCACAGCACCTCCTAGTGGCGCTGCAGAAGCTGTACACAAGGATTTGGAGGACAAAATAAGGACATTTGCACCCCTCATTAAACGCCTCAGGGAGGCACTCTTCAGTCATTATTCAGAGGAGCTGGAGAGAAAATTAAAGGAGGTTGAGGGGCATTACAGATCTGCCCTCCAGGCTTTCTATAGCCGACCCAAACCTGTCTCCGAGGGTCCGGCCAACGCCTCGGCTCCTGAGTCTGTCTCCGAGGGACCGGCCGACGCCTCGGCTCCTGAGTCTGTCACCGAGGGACCGGCCGACGCCTCGGCTCCTGAGTCTGTCACCGAGGGACCGGCCGACGCCTCGGCTCCGGAGTCTGTCACCGAGGGTCTGGCCGACGCCTCGGCTCCCGTCAAGCCCAATGAGGGGGTCCAGGGGGACCTGCCTCAGCCCAATTCCAGAGAATTGGTCCAGGAGGACTTGGCTTCACCCAAGTCACAGGAGGGGGTCCAGGAGGACCTGCCTCCGCCCAAGTCCGGTGAGGGGGGTCAGGAGGTCCTGCCCCCGCCAACATGTGACGTGGGAACCCAGAGGGGTCCGTCACCGACATGCGACGTGGGAACCCAGAGGGGTCTGTTGCCGACCTGCGACGTGGGAACCCAGAGGGGTCCGTCACCGACCTGCGACGTGGGAACCCAGGGGGGTCTGTCGCCGACATGTGACGTGGGAACCCAGAGGGGTCCGTCGCTGACCAGTGAGGCGGGAACCCAGGGGGATCCTTCGTTCTTCGGGCACCCAGGGGGATCCTTCGTTCTTCGGGCACCCAGGGCCTCCGAAGAGGATGCAGCAACTGTGGTCTCCTGGAGACTTTGAGCCTCTCGGAGTTCTGTGCAAGTCTAGACCCCTTATTGCCCTCATGGACAGTCAACTCTGGGAGAGACTGTATTGGATGTCACTTTCTGAGACCCTACAAAAGCTGGTCCTGAGGCTTCTGGTCGCTAAGGGTCTGACTTTGGCCCCTGAAGCCTGTAGCCCGGGGCCTCCTGAAGCCTGTAGCCCAGGGCCTCCAGTAGCCTGTAGTCAGGCTCCCACCTTAGCAGCCTGTAGTCAGGCTCCCACCTTAGCAGCCTGTAGTCAGGCTTCCCCTTCAGTCGCCTGTAGTCAGGCTTCCCCTTCAGTCGCCTGTAGCCAGGCTTCCCCTTCAGTCGCCTGTAGCCAGGCTCCCCCTTCAGTCACCTGTAGCCAGGCTCCCCCTTCAGTCGCCTGTAGCCAGGCTTCCCCTTTAGTCGCCTGTAGCCAGGCTCCCCCTTCAGTCGCCTGTAGCCAGGCTCCCTCTTTAGTCGCCTGTAGCCAGGCTCCTTCTTTAGTCGCCTGTAGCCAGGCTCCCTCTTCAGTCGCCTGTAGCCAGGCTCCAGCACCGGTAGCCAGTGACCAGGCGCCACCGCCTGTAGCCAGTGAACAGGCGCCGCCGCCTGTAGCCAGTAACCAGGCGCCGCCGCCTGTAGTCAGTAACCAGGCGCCGCCTCCCCCAGCCGGTAGTCCGGCGCCTCCCTTAGCCTGTAGTCCGGCACCTTCCTTAGCCTGTAGTCCGGCGCCAGGGTCTGCTTTCTCTCTCTCCAGACCCTGCCAAGGGTCTCCGAGGTTCCTGCTCCGCCGACGGTCTCCTGTCACCCTGATCCGCCGACGGCCTCCTGGACGCCCGCCAGACATCCTGACTCGCCGGGGTCGTCCGCCGGAGAACCTGTCTCACCGGGGCCGTCCGCCGGGCGACCACCGGAGATCCTGCCTCGTCTGGGCCATCCGCCGGGACGACCGCCGGAGATCCTGATCCGCCTGGACCGTCCGCCGGAGATCCTAACTCGCCTGGACTGTCCTCCGGGACGACCGCCGGAGATCCTAACTCGCCTGGACTGTCCTCCGGGACGACCGCCAGACGTCCGGCCACTTTAGGACTCTGTCTTGTTTGGAACTTTAAATTGTTGGGGTTTGCCCTTCTTAGGGTGGTTTTTTTGTTTTGGACTTTGGTTTTGGCTGTTTTCTTTTTCGGATTCTGACCCTCCAGCCTGTAGCCCCCTCCACCCGCCCAGTCTGATTTTTATGTTGTTTTCTTTGAGAGACGTTTAGGGCGTCTGGAATCCGCCCTTGAGGGGAGGGCTCTGTAATGTTCTTTTGTGGTTCTGGTTATTTTTTCAGTTTAGGAAAATTTCTGTTTCTTGTTTTGGATTTATGTTTAGCCTGTTTTTGTTATCTGGCCTTTGTTATTAGTTTTTATTTCAGCCCATGTCTGTTTAGTTTTATTTCTTACCTTAGGTTTTTGTTTATCAGTCTTATGCTCCCTTTATCACCTCCACCTGTTTTTGTTAATTAGTCCCGCCCCGCTCTCCTGTTCCGTTGCCTATTTAAGCCCGCCTTCGTTTTCAATTAGTTGCCGGAATATCTCCTCTTGTCCCTGTCCGCTACCACCTGGTAAGAGCATTGCAGCCTCTGTTTAAATTCTCTGTTTGTTGCCCTGCATGATCTGTCCTGTTTTTGAGTCTGTCCCAGCCTTTGCCTTTTTTGTCAACCTGGAGGATCCATCATCTGTGTCAATAAAAGACCTTTTTATAGCATCAGCTCCCTGTTTGGCTTAACTTTGGATTCACCCCAAGCAAATCATTACACTTAAAAGTTTTTGGGATTTTTGTCAGTACTGTTTAGTCATGAGTTTGTAAATAGAACACATCCTACATTGGATGACATCCTCAAGATGCATTTCTTCAGCAACAACAGTATATCCAGACTACCCCATAGCCTACATGAACACACTCTCTCCCCATTATGAAACGTGGTTGTGGCATCTTGTTTCAGGGATGCTTTTCTTCTGTAACCACAGTTTACATGTTTCATGACTAGAAGAAGATCTGTTGGAGGCTGCAAAAGATTTGGCACTAGGATTTGAGGTTTACCTTTCACCGAGATAATAGCCCTAAATATACAAAGCTTAAACAGAATGTTTTAGATGAAAGCATATTAGTGTATTGGAATGTCCATGTCAAATACAGACCTAAAAATAATTGACAATAGGTGACAAGATGGAAAAATTGCTGCTTTCTGCTGAGTTTATTTACTTAGACCCACTCCACCTGATATTGAGCTCAGTATCAGGCAACAATGTATGTCTCTACATACAACTGTGCAAAGTTGGTTAAGACCGCCAAAGACTTGGAGTTTTAAAAGTCTCACAAAGTATTGACTCAGGAGACTGAATATAAACACACATACTATGGCTGAGGTTTTTTTAGTTATTTTTTTGCTGAAAAGAATTGAAACAGTGTATCATTTTCTTTACACTCCAGTCGTAGACTACTTTGTGAAGGTCTATCACAACTTATTTAAAACCAGTTGTGATTGTTTTACATTTATTTTACCAGTTAGTTCTTAATAGCAAATATTGCTAAAGATGAGCTATTAGTTGTGCTTAAAGTTGCATACTTGTTCCTGTCAATATATGGAACAGCTGCTTTTCAGACGTTGGCCCCTGGGCACCATGACACAGACACTCTTTTCATGGTCAGGTGGCTCCACTGGAAACAGGATCTCAGCCATATAAACCACAAGAGGTTTGAATTAGGACAAGATAGTTGCAACGGAATAGAAATCAGACAGTGCATCCTGTATTCTGATACACTAAAAAGAGAGTGCCTCATACCAGAAAAAATCTAACCTGTGTCATTCATCCAATGCCTCCTTTTCCTTTTTAAAACCAGTGAAGCGTTCTTATTCTCCATGTGCCAATGCCCTCATTGCTGAGTCTGGGCAATGTCTGCTGCACCTGATTGTCTGTCACTCACTGGGACTATCAGTCTGATAGTCTTCAGTCTGACAGTCTTCCTGACAGTAGATATAGACTAGGCTGGTGCAAAAGAAGCCACGGTTGCCTTTGTGCCTGAACAAGCATGTACTTTAAAATGAGTTCTCTGTATTATTGAAAAAACAGGGACATTTCTATGTAATCCAAAAACACACTTATCTTCTTGTATATCTTTATCTACTGTATAGGACCAAATAATGAGATGTTTTAATTGCATGTATTGATTTGACATGACACTAAGGTAACTAGGTAAAGTTTAAATAATGTGTACTTTAAACAGGTAGAATTTTTTTGTATCTAGAATAGAAAGACAAACTTACTTACTATTTATATGGCAAAAGTTTTTCTTACTCTAAGCACAAACTTTTTTTGTTTTAATCTTTAGTGTTCCAAAGCTTGTGGAGTGGGCATAACACGTGAGGTCTAGCATTGTCTTGTATTAGGAGGAACACAGGGCTAACCACACTAATATATTGTCATGGTTTAAATAAACTGACTCTGGCAGAAGTACAGTTTAAGGGGTTTTATTGAAAAAAATAATAAAAGAGCGGTGATGTCGGCTGGCTGGGTCTCTGGGTACGTGGGCTGAGGAAGGGAAGGAGAGAGGTGAGCAGCAGGCCGGAGATGGTTTGAGAAATTATTGTTGTTGTGATGGTTGGCAGAGAAAAACTCACTGGGATGACGGTGAGGCTTGAGCTTGAGGGGGTGTTGTCCAGTGATGTTGATGGGAGGTGCAGAGCCAGTAGAGTCTCTCCAGAGGTGGTGGTGTCAGGGTGGACAGAGCGTGGGTCTGAGGTTTACTCTGGTGTCCAGAACAGGAACTCAGAGGGGTCTCAGAAGTGGTTTCCGGAGCTTGAACTGTGGAGACATGGTTTTGAGCTGGTTATCCAGGTTTCAACACATAAGCGTTAAAAAACTGATGCCCTCCTCCTGGCTCCAGCTCCTTAAGAAGGTTGGCAATTAACTCCGATGAGGAGCACCTGCCCGTCCAACCCTGCAGAGAAGGCGAGAGCGAAAACCCGACCTGCACCTCGGCCTGGACTATGACACATGGTCTCACAATGAGTCTGCCATTAGATACATAGACAAGATCCTCAGTCAGTTACTCATGTGATTTGGTTCATTTCTTTCACTCAAATGAGAACTACACAACACTAGTTACACCAGGCGACGCATATCACAGCCCACCCTTAGGTGGCATTATTACATATTCTGTATTGTAATTCCAGAGCTACAAATCCAACACTCAAGTGATTTAAATAAGCTTGTTCCTGGGGTGATTCTGCATCATTTGACATAGGCAGATCCCGCTTCCAATCTAAAAAGTTTTTGCTACAACATGACAAACTAAAACTTATTTACGACGTCTCCCCCTACAGTTTAAACTGGATCTTCTAGTCCTTTGATCTATCATTTGAAAGATATTGTTGGGCAAATCACAGGTCATATCCAGAACTGTTTGGACAGTGACACAAGTTTTGTTTTTTTAGCTGTTTATGAAAACATATTCAGGATACAATTATATAATCAATATGGGCTTAAAGTCCAGACTGTAATTTGAGAGTATTCACATCCAAACTGGAGCAATGGTTTAGGAATTATAGCTATTTAATACATAGCCACCTCTTTTTCAAGGGGCCAAAAGTAATTGGACAATTGACTCAGAATACTGCAAAATAAATAACAAGGCAGCATGGGCTGTTCCCTCATTAACCTGTCATCAATTAAGCAGTTAAAAGGTCTGGAGTTTGGAAGCTGTTGCTGTAAACATACAACATGAGGTCAAAGGAGCTCTCAATGGAGGTGAAACAGACCATCCTGAGGCTGAAAAAAGAATAACTCCATCAGAGAGGTAGGTGTATCAGTATCTAAGTCTACCATAAAAAGAAGACCTCATGGGAGTAAATACAAAGGATTTACCACACGGTGCAGACAATGAATCAGCCTCAAAAATAGAAAGGCCACAACTGACTTTGCCAAAAAATACTCATTAGATCCAGCTCCTTCCACACCATCTTCAGCTCCATTCCTTGATCTCTCCTTGTATTCAGCTCTCTACTTAATTTGAATTGCACTGGTCAAACTGGCTGCATGTTGAAGTAGCTCTGTTGTTTTTATTGTACAATTCTTTTTAATGATCTTCAATTCCTCCTTTTTGTGGATTAAGGCTTATTTTTGGATGGTTTTCTGAACTGGTGTCGGATGCTGTGGTGCTTGAAAGATTTTTTATTTTTATTTTTAGAACTTCTGCTATGATGTGTAACCATAGGAACTAGTAGTTTTTTTTACAACCAGGAGCAGCTGATTAACATCTCAACAGCATAAATAATACTTCAACTGCCTCCCAAAATCCCAGATGAGCTGAACATTAGGTGCTGAGGATGCAGAGCAGAAGCAAGAAGAAGAGAGAGGAGGAAATTTCAGCTATCCCGTCCGTTCATCATTATGGGCAATGTGAGATCTTTTGGAAACAGGTTGGATGAACTCCAAGCTTTAACAAGGACCTATTCAGAATATCGGGAATGCAGTATTATGTGTTTCACTGAAACAGGATCATATCCTCGGCTACACTGTCTCTCTGTCAGGCTTTCTGACCATATGAGCAGACAGAGATTTAAAAAAAGGCAGCAAGAGCAAATGTGATGGATTGCCAGTGCTTGAAAACAAGAGATCGTGTGATTCAGGATAATTTACTGTGAAGTGTCATCTCTGCAGCCCAGATGTTAAAGTTGTGGCAGTGAGTTTACATAATATTTACCCAGAGTTCACCAGTGCTATTTTGGCAACAGTCCACCAACAGCTGCTGACGACTATGCATGTGATGTCATTGGCTCAGTTGCGGACAAGTTACAGACAACCCTCCAATGCAGTTATGGCAATAGCTAGTGATTTTAATTATGCCTTATTCTCTGCTACACTTCCAACCATTCAACAGTTTGTCACTTGCTCTACTAGAGAAAACAAAACTCTAGACTTCTTTTAGGCTAATACCTTTCTAAAGCAAGACCTCCTCTTGGCAAATCAGATCACAATCTGTTTTTTTTCTCTTCAGACCATCTGGCAGTTGTTGTTTGGTCACTCATGTGGGCCAACAGGAGTCTCTCAAGGACCTTCATGAAGTGGGATGTCAGGGCAACAGGTCTATAGTCTTTGAGGACTGATGGGTGAGTTTTATTTCGTTCTGGAACAAGGCAGGAGGTCTTCCACAACACTTGAACCTTCTCCTTGGTCAGACTTAAGTGCTGTAGAATCCCAGAGAGATGTCCTACACAGGTCTTTGGGACTCTCAGGCAGACACAATGTTGACCTGCAGCCTTATTCTGTTTCAATCTCTTCAGGTGCCTCTTCAGCTGACTTCTAGAGACATAAAAGTGGAAGGGAAGGCAAAGGGGGAATCAGCATCTTCTTATTCGGTTGAGAACAAATATGCAGAAGAAGGGTCAATGGCAGGGGTGTCAAACATACGGCCCGCCGAACAATTTAGTCCGGCCCTGTGGCTAAATGCATTATCATTATAATTTTTTTTTTTTTTTTTTTTTTTTTTTCCCCAGTGTCCTGTCTGGCAATGTGGCAATAAGATGCCACAAAGAGCTCATCAGATTTGACTTTCACAAGTGGACAAGATAAAAGGAAGAGAATGATAAAACAATTATTGAAAAAAAAACCATGTACTTCGTTTAAGTGAAAATATGCAGTTCCTATATTGTCCACGAGGGGCGCTGTGTTTTAATTAGCAGATTAAGCTTCAGGTGTGGAAAAATTAAAATCATTTCTAAATTTTTATCTGTTTGATGTATTTTGTCATGCAGGACAGTGTTTTAAAGTTCCAAAAAATGTGAATAAATGTTTTTCAACATTGTACAATCACTGTGATCAGTTCTTAGGCATAATGCACAAGTAAATGTTTAACTGAGTAAAAGTATTGTTGAAATTGCACATAATTTTCTTAAAAACGCTGAGGTTATTCATAATATATTGTGTAAAAGTGAAATTAACTTAATATAAAAATCAACAACAAGTCCACATTTATTAGTTCTATTTAATCTTGCAATGAGTTTACTCGTGTGGCGCTCTTGAGATCAGATTAAGCTGAATGCTGCCCCTAAACCAAAATGAGTTTGACACCCCTGGTCTATGGTCAAGGTGTAAGATATGACATCTGATATGTGATGTGGAAGGGTCAAAGGAGGGTGGGATAGGCTGTGGGATAGGCTGTGGAAAGGAGAGGATGATGCTGATCTTGTCCCTGAACTGAACTTGTTGAAGAATGTTTTCAGCTCTTTGGCTCTGTTCAGAATTCCATCTGTCAGATTCTCCTTTTGCTTAACCATTCAAGGTCTAAGGCCGTTTTGGGACAAATTTCTGCCTAGACTTTGTTTTTAATTAATTTGTATTTGTAAAAGTATTTGCTAAACAAGAAATGACATCAAATCTCCTGGTGTAAACTATTAAGTTGTAAGCCGAAGAAGGTTCAGCAAATACTTTCATGAAGTCAAATAAATCCATGCAGTAATGAATCACAATCTGCGCAATCTAACTCTAAACCCACACTAAACCTTCAAAAAGGGCTGTTGCTTTACTGTTTTTGTCTCATTTATAGCCATTTATAGCATCTTACAAATTTATTCTAGCATGTCTAGTCGAAGCAAGCTACTATCTTGTCATATAATACTCTGTGGCATGTGCATTCTGCAATCTGATTGGATAACCATCCATTGGATCGTACCATTCGACATTGATTTTCACCTGCTCACTACACCGGTTGGGAGGGCGAACAACTATGTCGATGGTATCAGCAGAAAAGTCTAAGATCTCACGCCTTGGATGCAAAAAAGTAAGTTGATACTGTGGTGGTGTCATGGTTTTTACCTACTTGGCCCACATGCTGTCACGATTTGGGTTTTGTCCTGGTTTATGTTATCCGATTTATTAGTTAAGTTTCTGCTTTTGGGTTCTTTCTTGTTTGGCTTTGACTTAGACATGTTGTTCTGTTTAGGTTATCTGTTTTCCACCTGTCACTTTATCAGCTCTGTTTGGTCTCCCCTCAGCAATCTGTCAGCTCCCTTGCCCTGATTAGTTCCACCTGCCTTCTTGTAATTAGTTTTACTCCGTTTCACCTGTGCACTCCACCATATAGTTCTGCCTCAGTCTTCAGTTCTCTGACAGATCATTTATGAGCCCATGGTGAGTTTTGTTCCAGCGTTCTTTTTTCTGATTGACCTGTCGATGCAAACCCGATTGCCTCCTGATTCTGAGCCAGCCTGACCCTGAACCCGTTTTTCCTGCCCTGTCTGACTGATTTACTGTTTCACCGACCTGAATCTGCTCTACGATTATCCGAGTTTGCTTTATCCCTGTCTGTACTTCTGCCTGTTTTTGGACTGCTTTTTGACCATTGAGCCTGCCTGTCCCTGTCTTGCCAGTCTGAGTGCAATAAAACGTCTTTAACACATACATTCTGCTTGTTTGCCTGAATACTGAGTCCACCTGTTCAGTTCTGTTCGTTACACATGCAGAACACACTCGGGAGGCAGGAGAACAGTTTAAGATTTTTATTTAGGCAACGGCTGTACAGGGTGGAGCACGGGCAGTGCTACAATGTAGGAGGCAACCGGGAGTGCGGGACACCAGGAAGCATGCTCGATTTGTGGGTGAGAATGAGAGGTTAACTGGTGCGCTATCGGACCAGGAGGTTCAGAGACGTACCCACGAGCGTGGAGAACCTGACCGGGGGGAGTGATGAGGAAGAGCGGACTCAGTGGGCAGCTCCCTGTGACGGGACGTCAGGGACTTGGGAGAGATTCAATTCAATTCAATTCAATTTTATTTATATAGCGCCAAATCATGAAACATGTCATCTCAAGGCACTTTACAAAGTCAAGTTCAATCATATTATACAGATTGGGTCAGATTATACAGATTGGTCAAAAATGTCCTATATAAGGAAACCAGTTGATTGCATCAAAGTCCCGACAAGCAGCATTCACTCCTGGGGAAGCGTAGAGCCACAGGGAGAGTCATCTGCATTGTACATGGCTTTGCTGCAATCCCTCATACTGAGCAAGCATGAAGCGACAGTGGGAAGAAAAACCACCCATTAACGGGAAGGAAAAACCTCCGGCAGAACCGGGCTCAGTATGAACGGTCATCTGCCTCGACCGACTGGGGTTACAGAAGACAGAGCAGAGACACAACAAGAGAAACAAAAAAGCACAGAAGCTCACATTGATCTAGTAATCTGTTCTACATTAGATGGTAGTAGCGGGTGAGCCGTCTTCTCTGGATGATGTCACAGTTAACAGAACGCCAGACCAGGTGTACCTACTATGAAGAGAAAAGAGAGAGAACAGAAAGTTAAAGCAGAAATGACAACACATAATGCATAATTGAAGAACAGTAGAACTCAATAGAGTGAGAAAATTAGATCCTGATATACTCCAGTAGCCTAAGCCTATAGCAGTAAAACTATAAAGGTAGCTGAGAGTAATATGAGCCACTAGTTATAATTTTTGTCAAAAAGAAAAGTTTTAAGCCTAGTCTTAAAAGTAGACAGGGTGTCTGCCTCACGGACCAAAACTGGGAGTTGGTTCCACAGGAAAGGAGCCTGATAGCTAAAGGATCTGCCTCCCATTCTACTTTTAGAGACTCTAGGAACCACCAGCAGACCTGCAGTCTTAGAGCGAAGTGCTCTGTTAGGAACATACGGGGTAATCAGAGCTCTGATATATGATGGAGTTTGATTATTAAGGGCTTTATACGTTAGAAAAAGAATTTTAAATTCTATTCTTGATTTAACAGGAAGCCAATGAAGGGAAGCTAAAATTGGAGAAATATGATCCCTCTTGTTGATTTTCATCAGAACTCTTGCTGCAGCATTTTGGATCAGCTGAAGGCTTTGAACTGCATTTTGTGGACTTCCTGATAGTAAAGAATTACAATAGTCCAGCCTTGAAGTAACAAATGCATGGACCAGTTTTTCAGCATCACTCCTGGACAGAATGTTTCTAATTTTGGCGATATTCCTGAGGTGAAAAAAGGAAACTCTGAAAACCTGTTTAATATGGGATTTAAATGACATGTCTTGGTCAAAAATAACACCAAGATATTTTACTTTATTACCAGGGGCTAGGTTAATGCCACCCAGATTAAGTGATTGGTTAAGAAGTTTATTTTTTGAGGACTCTGGCCCAAAGATTAAAACTTCGGTCTTGTCAGAATTTAGATGCAGGAAATTTAAAGTCATCCAGCTTTTGATGTCATCAAGACATGACTGCAGTCGAAGTAATTGATTGGATTCGTCAGGATTTATGGATAAATATAACTGAGTATCATCAGCATAACAGTGGTAATCCCATGCTGTCTGATAATTTTGCCTATCGGAAGCATATATATAGTAAAGAGAATTGGTCCAAGGACTGAACCCTGTGGTACTCCACAGGTGACCCTAGAGTTTGAGGAAGATTTATTATTAACATGAACAAATTGGAATCTGTCTGACAGATAAGATTTAAACCAGCCTAATGCTTTCCCCTTAATCCCTACAGTATGTTCAAGTCTTTGTAGGAGAATATTGTGATCAACTGTATCAAACGCAGCACTGAGATCTAACAGGACAAGTATAGACACAAGTCCATTATCTGAGGCCATGAGAATATCATTAGTGACCTTCACCAGAGCTGTTTCAGTGCTATGATGAGCTCTGAAGCCTGACTGAAACTCCTCAAGTAGGTCATTACTTTGTAAATGTTCACATAGTTGATTCGCAACTACTTTCTCAAGAATTTTAG